>NW_028280238.1:0-80631 GCF_059751315.1 Micrasema longulum | reverse complement strand
TGTGGAGCCTAGAGATAGGCGAGTGCGTGTGATAGTTGGTCCTAAAACTTGCAGAACAAAAAGGAGATCTGTGGCGGGTGTGTCGACCAGGTACACGGAAACACACCAACTCCAGCAAATCTGGACAGCCAATGAATGAATTGATCACGTTATAAAGTAATATTAGGTCAGTTAATATTCTTCTATCGGGAAGTTTTAAAAGATATGCTGAAGATAACAATTGATTATAATTGAACAAAGCAGCTGGAATATGTCGTTTAAAATTAATGTATTTTAGATTGTTTTTCTGGACGCGCTCGAGTGATTCAGAATGTACACTATAATGGGGCGACCAGACTGAAGAAATATATTCTAAACGACTTCTTACCAGGGAGCGATAAAGTGACTTGATTGGTGTGATAATCATGGTGAAGATATGACGTCCTTAACTTCCCGTTTGAATCGAGGCCCAAGTCCTTAAAATATCGGGCTATTAAGTAGTGGTAATCAGGTTGAACCAGTGATCCCCTGCTTCTTTTTTGTCATAAAGCATCAAATTCACATATATTTCACTGTGTATACAATGAAAGCATCCACCCTTTTCCCGAAACTGTTCATAAAAACTTGAATCTTTCTTCAGTTTCGCATATCAATATCAATTTTTTTTTAAACTAATTAAGCGAAAATTTAATATTTCTTTACAATCAAACCGCGAAAATAACAAAACAAATAAACTTTAAAAACTTTCATTGTACCCCTCACTGTAGTATTGTCAGTTTGTGATCAATCAAATACACACGGTCAGCACAATCACCTTTTTCTAATTTACCAGTATGACAGTGGAGGAATACAGTGTTAGTTCCAAATTGAGACCGCGGCCGCACGCTCCAGATCCCGCATCGGAAAGGAAGAAGAACGTAGTAATACAAACAAATCAATCAACGACACGAAACCCAAATACATATAGGAAACATTAGAATAATTTGCCATATACAACATGTACTCAATCAACAGAAGAAAAACAATACGTATCTATAACAAATCACAGAGGAAGATCAAATTATCAAGACACTACCGGCAAAATCCTAACACAGATCCTAACATGATCCCCATCGAACTCAGGCGAAATAACTTTTCGTCGGAGTTCTGAATTCCTCGCAAAAACCATTTTCCTAATACCAACAGTAGGAACAATCCTATGCAAAGATCTTAATCGTCCTAACAATCTCACAGACCTTAAAGCAGACGAAACGGGTCCTAGCGCATGGTCGGCGCGTGGTTCTCTTGATTTAGTCTACTATTTAGATTTGTAATTTACCATTTCCCTTCTATGGGACAAGAACAACACAGACGGACAATAGTTCAGTTCAGACAACCAATGCTAGTACCCAAGTATGTATACTTTTATCTTAAACTGATTTAGTACTCATGGTAGGCCTTTACCCAGTTCCTCCCATTTTTCAACCCATTCGCTCACAAAATGAAAAAATGCTTTAATGTTAGTTGGATTAGCTTGGATTCCACACTGTATATAGGTGTTTCCTCATCTGCACTGCAGAACCTACATCTGAAAGTTTCAGAATGGTTCATTCCAGCAGCGCGTTTATTCAATATACAGTGCCCTTTAAGGGCTCTAGTGATAACCCTCGCCTGGCTTCGGTTAAGTTTCATTAGTTCGATAGCAAGCCTTTGCCAGTACTCCTTTAGCAAATCCTTCACATGGTGCTGCCCAGAAAAGCGATTATGTTACTATGTTCCTTAACTTAAAGCGACTATTAAGGATCAAATCCTTAGTTTAGGATGTTTGCAATTTTCGACCAAGAATTTGACAAACAAATTCCTTCCGTGAAGGCGAAAGTCCTTAAAACTTTCCTTAACATAAAGCGGCCATTTTACCCGATGCTAACGCCAAGGATTTAATGCAATTTTGTTTACAACAGAAAAATATTCTTAATACATAGCTAACTTTGCATATAAACGTAAGTAAACATTGTTCGATACTTTATTTTGTATTTTTTTCATTACAAATTACCGTCTACATAAAATAATTACTATGCTCTATGCTTTTGTCAAACTTTGTATTTTAAATGTAAATAAAACTACCCTTGTATTACCTAATCAAATTGATTTATTGTAGATGCTTACTATACACCCAGTTTACTTAATGATCCCTTAAGTACTCATATGATTGATTTCAAACAAATATTTTGAATTAAAATGAACCTATAATGAAGAATTCCAGCCCAACCCGGAATTAAGTTTTAAAAATGTTTTCGTGTACACGTGAATATTTAAAAATTTTGGAGTAGGATAAAATATCTCAAAAACGCACGCAAAAATAAATAAAAAATGTTGAAATAGTATTTTTTTTAAATCGTTAATAATGACGTCACTCCTTATATCTACGTGCAGTATTTCCGGTTTCCGCTTTAATGCCCCCGCACCTTGTAAGGAACGCTTTGATCATAGAAAAAAAAGAGTATAATTTGTGATTGGTGATTTGGCGGCGAATAATTCGATTACGATCTACGGCCAATAATACTTTGTTGACATTTCAACCAGAGATTATGACAATTTTCTAGGTTTTTTCTAAATCAAAACGTTCGTAAAAAAAACCATAACATAGAAATGAGCAAATTACGATCAACTAAATGAAGCAATCAAAGCAATATTCCATTGATTTTTGCCAGTTTTGTTATTGGCTGGAGAAATACAACTTACCGCGGTCAGTGAAAGTAAGAACACCAACCGTTTCAGGACGTCACTACTGAAAAGTGACACACTGATTACAGTCATTTGGCGCGGTATTTGATAAATGTAACTTTAAAAAATCATATCTTTGTAAATAACGCACAAAAAAATATATACATATCTATTTTTGCTTAGTTAAATAGTACACTAATAGAAAGAAAAAAAATAGAAAACAGTGGAATTCCTCATTGTTTGCCAACCACGTCGAAGTTTGCATACAATTATAGGTTTTAGTCATGTTATTATTGACAATGCATTGTTCTTTCATTCTATGATTATAGATAAAAAATATTGCAATAATGGCTGCTGGATATTTAGCCTGAGATATAGTGGAGGCAGAGGAAGCAAATTCTACGAGGCTCCATTATAGGCTGTTAAGAGATAGCCAAAGCCCAAACCCCTTAAGAACTGGAGAAACAACAGTAACCAAATTTATTTAAATTATCTAGGTCTTCAATTACCACAATTTTGACTTTTGACCATTTTTTTCTTGCTTCTATGGCTATTAAATCATATCATAGACAATAATCATTAACTTTAAACTGCATATTCCTATAGAACAAATGAACTACATGTCTTTGTTAATTTTTTTAAATAAACCTACTCTTGAGGATTGCGGGGCAATAACTGACCTAATATTTTTATATAGAATCATTAATTCTAAATTCGATTGTTGCGAACTCCGGGATTTAATAAATATTAAAAGCCGGATGAATCTGACCCACATGATAAAGGTTTCAGCAAACTTAGGAAATCATACGATTTTGCCATTTTGAAACGAATGTTTTTTTTAAATCGCGCAATGATAAAAAAATACCTTCAGACCAGTCCTAATCGCTTCCGAAAGGGCTGGTCTAAAGGTCACGAAAAATTCAATAAGATATTGTTTTAAATTGAATAAAACAACCAGAATTTTTTTTTTTTTTAATAAAACAATCCTATAAAAAAAGGTTTCAACTAAAGTATTTCAAAAAAAATATTTTTCTTTAAGTATTACCGAAAGCATAATTTTACGTAGAAATAAAGGAAAATGTCACAAAAATGTATCAGTATTTTTTTTCAAAATCAAAAAATCAAAATTTGGACGAGGCCGCTTTTGTGTTAAATATATTATCTTCATATTATTTTAACAAATTTTTGTTCAATACTTAGTCTTTATTGAGATACCTAAGTTTAGTCTAAATTTGAAATGGTGTAATCTGTCGGTCTAAAAGTAATTATATTTTAGTTACATAAAACTTTTAAGTATATTTTTTAACAGAAATACCTTCAAAAAACATTGTATTTATCTAATTTATGTTTTTTAATTTTTTATTGTATTATAAAAAAAAACATTCGTTTTAAAATGGCAAAATCGCATGATTTCCTAATTTTGCTTTCGTTTTACCAGACTACAGCCATGTCGGGATTAAATCTACGTTTTGTACTGGCAATCTAGCTCGTCTTCACAGAAAAATAATTCATACATTTTATCAATTGCCAGAGCAATTATCAAACAATTATACAAAAATAAATAAAGATTTATTACTTTGAGAACACTTATGATTCTCCCCGCCAATTGAACATTGTGTAAGGGCGTCTATTTTCTACCACTCACATTCCTTCCCGCCAAATACAGACAACTCCCACGAACCACCTGTCAAACTTGAATTTAGAACAAAGCTGAAGATAACTTTACGACAACGATATTCGTTTGTTTCATTATATTATGTAAGAACAATAAAGTCATCCCGATAATTAAAAAGAAACTTCTCTCGTCCTACAAATAAAAAGTAACTAATGTTCTGTAGTTTTTAAATTTATTTTAAGTTATTAATAGACGATCAAAATAAGCCAATTATTTTTAAAAAAAGATTGTGTATCGCATTCTCATCTTCTCTCTTCATAGTATAGTGATATTTGTTTATATATACATTTAAAAAAAGTTAATCGTTGTTTTTAATTTTTTATAAAATCATTAGATTCAATTTGTCTTTGTACTTGTAATATTCTCAAACTGAACGGTTTGGGTAGGTAGGAAGAAATTGCCTTAGGGCAATATGCCCACCCTTATATGTATGTATGTATATTGTATATGTATATTAAGTGTTAAATAAATAAACAAACAAATATTATTAAGTCGGGTCAGTGCTATATAAGCTCCCACTGCGACCCGCGTAAATCTAATCTGTCGTGACGGGGTCTTTGAAGAGCCTGGCTGCTGCGCGAGGGAGGGGGGTGAGTCTTTTCATTTTTATAAATCTCCCTCTGCAAGCCCAAATCCAAATAGTATTGAGCAATAGCCCAGTAATAACAATAATAGCCAAGAAGGTAGGTGGCGAGCTCTCTAATATCCTCAGGTTTAACCATAACATGAACATAAAAATAAACAACGAAACTCTTAAAGAACTAGAACATGTGACTTACCTAGGACTCACAATGGACAGACAATTAAAATGGACAAAACACATAGACGGACTCACTAAAGTAATGGCATCACTACATAGCCTCTTCTACAAAATTAAAGATTTTATACCGAGAAAGGAAAAAAATATGATGTACGAAGCCTATGTCAAAAGTGAATTGAGTTACATGATCGCCTTCTGGGGAACTGGTAACAAGACAGACATAACAAGAATACAAAGACAACAAAATAAAATTCTTAAACCAACATACAACCTACCCTACCTGACCTCTACGACTGTACAAAAAAACACACCAGTTTGACATAAACTACTTGACTAAAATTGAGACCTTAAAAATTGTGCACAAAATAACACTGGGAAACATACAAGACGACGACATAATATTAGTCAAAAATGCTGACATACACAAATATAACACCAGACAACAACAACACTATCATATTGAAAAAGCAAAGACAACCACAGGACAGTAAAAAATACTACATAATGGACTTAAATACTACAACGAACTACCTTACTACTTGAAAACTTTTACTGGAGACAAATTTAAAATCAATCTGAAAAAGCACATGATGACTGAACTAACTAGACTAGACGAGACATAAAATGACTAGACAATATTAAATTTCTAATGTAACCCTAACGGGTTTTTAAAATTGTAAATACATAAATAAAAAAAAACCTGTGGTCTTCCGAGGATGCGGCTTCTTTTATGAAGTGAACATACAGTAGAACTCCGGTTATAGGAACTCCAGTCATCCAGATTTCCAAATATCAGAATCGTTATCAAGAAATAAAAAATAAAAAAGATTTTGCGCTTGATGGCCGCTGCGTTCCTTCGTTAAAGCAATTAGCTTTTTTTTTTTTATATATATTTGGACCCCTGTATTTAGTAGCCTTACGTGTCATGTACAAGGCTAAGGTACTCGGAAAAAAAAGTTTTTGTTTGTCTTGGAAATGGGATGTTCGATCACTGATTTTGGTTTATTACCTTTATGAGTCCAATCACCATTGTTGCAAAGTTCAAGAACAATGGCGCATGATAACTACTTTTTACTACAGTGTGGATATCTGTTAAGGATATTCCATCTTTCCTGCATTCTGCTTCAAGATTATGGCGTTGCAAACTGAAAAATGGGCACTGAAATAACAGATGTTCTATACTCTGTGAAGAAATATCATCGCATGGACAATAGTCATCATTCCTTAATTTAAACCTATATAGATAACTTCTCATAGCTCCGTGTCCGGTAAAAATTTGGGTCGTTTCGAAAGTACTTTGGTGATGATGACGGAAGTTTGCTGCATCAGCCAGCGTTGGGAAAAACATTTTAGTGATTTTACCTGCAGAAGAAGCGCGGTAATGATCCTCCCAACGCTGCTGCGTATTTTGTTTTATACAGCGTTTGGCAAAGCTAATTAGCTTTTAGCTTTAGCTTTACTGGACAAGTTTAATCAAGTTTGTATGTAATAACGTCTGTGTGGCATTAATTTGGGTACTTGGACACTCAAATATCGACGGTAACGAGGCAGCTGATGATTTGGCAAAGCTGGGAGCAGAAACAGCCCTAATAGGCCCTGAGCCCTAGTTGCCTAAATGTGCTCCTCGTAACAAGTTAAAGTCACGAGCCAGGAAGCAGAGCGTAATGCTCTGGTAAAAATTACCAGGTCAGCACCATGCAAAGGAACTGATAAAAGGGTAATCGCAAAGGTTTACTTTCGACCTAATAAAGCTCAGTCTCCTCAAGTGAGGGTTATCACTAGAGCCCGCCCAGGGTACTGCGGATTGAACAAACACCTTGCTAGAATGAACCTTTCCGAAACTTCTAGATGTAGGTTCTGCAGTGTAGATGAGGAAACACCCATACACATTATGTGTGAATGTGGTGCATGAAATGAGCCTCACCTTCAGGGGACCACTGGTCAAACCAGAGGATGTTAAAAAGCTCGCTCCCTGCCCAATAGCCCAATACTTGACGGATCTGGGCTAGAAAGAGCAGATTTAGCCAAACGAGAACTTTTGCCTTCCACACAGTAGCCAGGCTCTTTATAGACCTGGGCTTGGAAGGGGAGATTTGACGGAATGTAAACTCTCGCCTTCCACACAGTAGCCAGGCTCTTTATGGACCTGGTCTTGGAGGGGGAGATTTGGCAAAATGTAAACTCTCGCCTTCCACACAGTAGCCAGGCTCTTTATAGACCTGTGCTTGGAGGGGGAGATTTGACGGAATGTAAACTCTCGCCTTCCACACAGTAGCCAGGCTCTTTATGGACCTGGTCTTGGAGGGGGAGATTTGGCAAAATGTAAACTCTCGCCTTCCACACAGTAGCCAGGCTCTTTATAGACCTGGGCTTGGAAGGGGAGATTTGGCAAAATGTAAACTCTCGCCTTCCACAAAATAGCCTGGCTCTTTATAAACCTTAGCTCGGAGGGCGAAAACTATTCACGGGGACCCGTCACAATAGATTTTCACAGGTCGCAGTGACGTCAGGAGTTTGCATAGCACTGACCCTCACCTCTAATAATAAGGATAAAGATAACGTCTGGCACTCATCAGTCCGAATGATTTGAGTTTTACTTTATGATAAACATATTTATAATTATTTGTATATGTGTTTTTTCAATAAATTAATAAATACTGTATTTTCTAAAAAGCTTGTTCAATAAACTTATCATGTCGTCGAAGCGTTGTTTTCTAAAAAACAACAAACATTCAACCTTTAGTTCGCTAGACACTAGACATCATATTGGCGCATGTCCAAATTCCACTACAGACAATAATAGACCTTCTCAAATCAGATTAGAGAGGCGATAGTGACATACGACCATTGTTTTGAGATAGACTTAAAATTGAACATCTAAATAAACGTAACTATAAAACCCTTTTCAATAAATGTCCGCTGTCCATTTTGTTTCTTTGGAACGATTGCAGAATGTTTTTACACATTTTATCTTTAATCTTTACAGATTCGACCGCATAACCGAATACCGCACGCAACTACACCAGCTCAGTGTGAGACATAGAATAAAAATTCATATTTTATAATTTCTTCACAAAATTTGAAATAACCCCACTTCGCCTGTTTATCTGAGAGAGCTCTTTCAACCTCTATCACAGCATGGGCTAACTCTTCGTTCTAGTAACGAGAGAACCCTTTCAATATTTACAGTAACTTAATGTTCTTAAAATTAATATTTAAAAAATCTTTGATTATTGAGTACTTGAAAATAACATTTTTATATGTATAAATTGTATGTATTTATTTGATATGTAATATATATATTCTTTACTAACTTTGTATACTATGTGGAAATCTGTTATTGGTTCTGAGTTTATACACTATATCTGTTTGCTTACTAAAAATATGTATGTAGAACTGTTGATTTCCCTAATAAAATAAAAATAAAAATAAAATAAAATACCTATTCACCGCTTAATTTTTGATGCCTCCTCTTTGATAGTAGTAGCTGCTCGATTATGGAATAATCTACCCACTAATGAAACGCCCCTTTTTTATTTACATTCAAATCACGTGTGAAATGTCACTTTCCGAGTATTTAAGTTTTTCCTTTTTCCTCCATCTGTTCTTTCCTCTTTACCCCCTCCTCTGCACATAGTATAATGTAGATGTTTAGTCAATTTTTACTTCTTAAAAAATACATATTTTAGTCAAAATTTTGTTCTATAATGAAATTAATAAAAAACCAACAATATGTTTATATACCATTGATTTTCTTAAATTGAACGTTTTAAGTATAATAATAATTATGGATAACTTATATAGCGCCATTTTCGTAATTTAATACCTCAAGGGCGCTTTACAAAGTGATTATATAAAGATATAAATTTAATTTTAACTTTAACTTTTTAATTTAAGAAAATTAATGTACTTTTTCAAACTACTTTTCCACCAAATGCTAAGAATTTATTCAAATGATTTAGAGAACAAGTGGGTTTTAAGTTTCTTCCGAAATATCACTTCACTCTCACAGTTTCGGATTTCTGCTGGGAGAGCTTTCCATGCCGTAGGGCCTGCGACCGCAAATGCACGTTCGCCGAATTTAGTGCGCTGTTTGCGTAGAGGTATAATTACTTTTCCTTTTGACGTAGATGTAGCTGATCTAAGCGTAAGACTTCTGTCAGCTAGTTCATCTGGAATGCAGAGTTCCCTTAGATATTCTGGAGCAAAGTTGTGCAGTGACTTATACATAAGCCAACAGAGTTTGTATTCCACCCTCTGTGGAAAACGTAGCCAGTGCAATTCCCGAAGTAATGGAGTGATATGACTGAATTTAGAGATTCCAAAAATAAGTCTCGCTGCGGCATTTAATACAGCCTGTAGGCGAGTCATTTTATTCATCGGTAGACCTGCGTAGATACCATTACAATAATCGACTCTAGACACTACAAACGCATTTATTAATTGACG
This sequence comes from Micrasema longulum, assembly GCF_059751315.1. NCBI lineage: Eukaryota > Metazoa > Arthropoda > Insecta > Trichoptera > Brachycentridae > Micrasema > Micrasema longulum. The sequence continues at coordinate 71,065 of NW_028280238.1, read as the reverse complement.
GGCGGCATCAACTTGCAAATTTTTGCGTATGCATTTAATCTGTCTCAGCTGGTAAAAGCATGAACTTATCGTTCTACTAATTTGAGCGTCAAGAGAAAGGTAAGAATTAAGGATGACTCCCAGTAGTTTAACGGTGGGTAAAGCGGTACTCCTTACATCGGGTAGTGCCGTATCCTGAATCAAATTCTGTCGTCTGGCTGAAGCCATCCATAGTTGTTAAGTAGGTAGGGAGAAATTGCTTTAAGGCAATACACCCGCCTTTATGCATATGTATGTAAATTGTATATGTATATAAAGTCTTTAAATAAATAAATTGTGACACATTGTATAAATCATGTTTATAAACTACAAAGGGTTAGCATCCACAGCTTTAAAGCTAATATAGACATACTCGAATGTTTGTCAATGTAAACAAATTGCAATCAAAATTAAGTCTAAGCGTTAACAGGGCTAATGACCTGTCATTGGCTGACTTAAGTGGCTACACACTGTGTAACCTTTGTCTATGTTTAAATATCCATATTTCATAACTCTAAATTGTCAATAGAACCTTATCACCTTTAATGAACTTATTGGTACTATGATTAATAAGTCCCTAAAACATTAAGGTTTTGTTAGCAGAACATCTAGTGACTTTACTAATATGTTTACAGTTAAAGCATTATATTGTTCACTTGTCCGTCCTCTTTTAGAATATGCCTCCGTGATCTGGTCTCCCTTTTATGTACGCCTGATAAATCATATCGAATCAGTGCAACATCTTCTGCTTAGAAAAGTGGCATGGCTGATTGGCCTCAAGAGGGGAGACTACACTTACGGAGAAATGGAGTCAATGTTCAAAATCTCAAGTATAAAAAAACGTAGAAATAAGGTTGACTATATATTTATGTTTAATTTACTAAATGGCTCGATTGCTGTACCATCGTTACTGGAACAAGTGGCATTCAATATTCCGATCCGCTGGTTGTGAAATAATAATGTGTTGTTCTTTGATCAGCACAGCAAAAACTATGGCTTGCATGCACCAATGTCCCGATTGTGTTGCACTCGAGACAAGATCTGGACTTTTTTGTGCAAGATTTTCTAGATTTAAACAATCACTCAGATATACCAGATCTTGTCTTGAGTAGTACTTATAAATAAAAATATCCTGGCTTTAATTTTATTTCAATTGTACCTACATATTTTTACAATATTTACATAAATAAATGTATTTAACTGCCTAAAAAGGTTTAAAGGGTTGAGAAATGGGAGACTCTCAGGGGTGCCCCATAATATGGTGACCGATATTTTCGGAATCTATTTCAGAGAATGTGCAAAGTCGATAGTTTTATAAATTGTCAAAAGAGCCGAATGTCTCGGCGTATGAATAGAAAAAAAATATTCTGTTCTTTCCTGTCAAAAGGAAGTAGTTACCTTCTATCCCTTTCTGTTGTAATTGTCGAACGAAGTACTAACAATCCTTTCAATTAAAAAAAAATAATAAAATACGTTGTACAATCTTCCTCAGAACAAGTTTTCCTACTGCGGGGGACCCTTAAATTGCCTTTTTAAAGAGGATTTTTTTTATTTTTTAAAACATTAAAAATAAGGGAAAATTGGATTCTACATTCTATAAAGTAACGTTATAGGCGTTTCTTGAAGGTGGTCAAAGAAAATGCACTTTTTATATGAAGAGGTAGCTTATTCGAAAGTCTAGCACTTTGAAATGAAAAAGAATAGTTGAAAAATGATGTGCTATGTCAAGGAATGGAAAGCGTTCTCTCCCGTGAAGAGCAAAGCAAAAGACCATGATCAGAATGATAAATTAAATTCTCAGCAAGATATTTTGGAGCGCAAGGGTTGTAAAGAATATTATAAAGAAATGAGAAAGATTGAAAGTTTATGTAAAGCCGTTTGAGTTCTTCCTTTGTCCGTCAAAAAGGTCAATTTGACATAAAACTGCAGTTAATTTTGCTTAATTCTATTTTTTTCTGGCTAATAACAACCAATGTGTTGGATCTCAGTTCTGGTCAAGAAATTATTTTTTATAAATAAACGGCTATAAATACTTTCTGATGACAGAAATCGTCTTTGGCAGATACTTCAAATGGGCGAACTGCATTTCTTACTCAGATGATATAATGCATTATGTTACAGATGAGTCAGTATTTACTGCAATTATAATTATTGCAATACAGCTTGGCAAAACTACGGCTCTACACTGTAGCAAAATGGTAATATGATAAAAGAAAACAGATTTAGGTACTATAATTTAAACGCATTACCACAGAGATGAAGAACATTTAAGAAAGGGTAATTCAATTAATTTATTTTAAAAATAACATATACATTACAAAAATACGTACATAGTATAAAAAAAATACACGAAACAGACTCATGTCAAAGTAGTAGAAGAATCCTGCTCCGGAAAACCCCTTTGGATACATGGAACAGATCAATATCCAGAGCAATGTTGTTCAGCATAGCGGTAGCTCTTCCAACAGGCATAACCATATAGGCAGGTTGGTACTGAATATGAAACAATCTATGCTGACGCTGTCTTAGGTAATTATCAGGAACATACAAACCAATGCTCATCATAATTTCAGAATTATCGGTCATACCGCGCAACAATCGATAAAAATGTGTAGTCAAATACACATTCTTTCTAGTCTCTAAACTGTTGTAGCCAAGCATACCCTGGAGAAACTCGGTCGGGTAGAGCCAAGGATAATACCCGCACTCTCTCATGTAGAGATATCTCAGAAACTTCTTTTGGATTTTCTCTATCATAAGAGAGTACTTCAGTTCATGTGGCCCCCAAATCATCGAGCCATTCTCGACTAATATAGAAGTCTAGGCAACTACAGGGCTTATGACCTGTCAATGGCTGGTTTAAGTGTTCACTTCAAAAACTGTGCAACATTCACCATTCTGCCCATATTTGAAAATCTTTATTCATTCAATTCTTTCATCTGTTGATGTTTGTGAAGTTAGAGCTGAAACCTTTCCTTTTGCGGGTAAGATTCATCTAATTGAATTATTTCACCTACATACTAGGCAACGCCTGAAAATGTTACTTTTTCAATTTCTATACTTCTTCATGGACCAGGTGGATTTATCAACAATGTTTTGAGTTTGTCCAAATTTTTGTAGACAATGACTGGATTCGACTCCCTGGGGAGCTGTTTATATCAACATATTACAACAAAGATGAAGAACACAGTTGTTCTCTAAATCATTTGAATTAATTCTTAGCATCTGGTGACAAAGTACATTATATTTCTCAAATTAAAAAGTTAAAATTATATTTATATCTTTATAAAATCACTTTGCAAAGCGCCCTTGAGGTATTATATTACGAAAATGGCGCTTTATAAGTTATCCATAATAAGAATTATTATCGTTACATGTAGGTACAAATTGATTAATTTTTTTTGTTGATTACCTATAAAATAAATCACGGCTCGCTACTGGTATGAAGCCTAGGTAAAAACTAAAATATGTTACATACAACTACTACGAAGAACAAATAAAAATAACGAAAATAGACTACAAATACAGCAAAATAAAATAAAAATAGTATATGACATATTATTTAGAGCAATTAAAGAACTTTTTAAACAAACTAAACAATTAAATATATCGGAACGATTTCAACTAGAATTCTTAAAATTTATTCATAAATAAGTTAGGTATGTAATTGTAGACCAAGAACCTAACTTTTTTTTTAATGTAGTAAACATGGACACAATACGAGAATATCAGAACAATATCATATACAATAATATTCTAAAACAAGACAAGGACAGTCGATACTCAAGACTAATAAACCAGCGATTGAAAAATTCATCAAAAGACTCAGACAACCTTTACAAAAGATGCAATAAATATTATCACTATTAATAGAATGTGATTTTTTATTTTTTATTTTAATATATAAATAAAACACGAGTGATACTTTAATCCACAAATTTGGAATATCCAGTGACCGATTTCATCGCTTTCGCGACATCTTCGAGACTGGTATATTTATTAAAGAGTTAAATGTATTTATACAAAACAGAGGTAAGGATGGATAATTCAAAGTTATATGTAAGTAAATTCAATAAAGTTATTTTTATCTTAAGGATCATTATCAAAAAAATTTCCTTTAAGGCTATAAGGCTAAGGCCTTAATGCTTTGAATATTAAAAAAATAAAAATATTCACTTACCAAGTTATTTTATTCCTTTGGGTAATTTGCATGGTTTAATTTATATTTTTAAAAATTCCAAGAACACGCTGTTTTTTATTACAACTGAAATTCTGTTACTGACAATTTTAGGAGTATTTTTCTTCGTATGTATGTATCAAGCGCAGCTGGATTGTCATTTTAGACAGAATGCTATAAGAAAGTCCAGAGGTTTTTTTTTATTTGCCTAAAGACTATTAAACTAAGCTAAAAAAAATTTTTTAAACATTTTCATGTATCATATTATAAGCGCTATGTTTTGAATTTTGAAATAACGCGTGTGACGTCACAGGTTCTCTCCGGAGAGTTCTACTGATTGGTATTTCACTTGAAATACACGAACACCCAAATAAGAAAAACAAAGACAACGGGCTGAAATTATACTCAACATGGTTCCCGGCACTACACCCTACAAAAATGATACGGAACATGCCTGCTGCCGACTGCGACGCGGTATATATAACTAGTACATAAACGCATATTTGTTTCCTTAAAACACACAGTTTACCCTGAAGATGACTCCTGCAATGGTAGCCGAAACGTCGGAACGATTCCAGCATACTGGTGGATTTTTATAAGCTGGCGCGTGCGCTATACTTACACATACGCATTGTGTAGTATCCGTAAATAAGCCCGTAGTATGACATCGCTCGGCATACGCATTATGAAAATAATCTCTGTCTCGCGCTCAGATGCGCTTATGGGCGTGACATAGACAACTATTGCTTCATTAGTTGCTAATGATATGGTATAATACTTGAACGACTTCAGAATACATGCATAAGGTACATTTTTGGTCTTAGGAAATATGACCACATTTCTGATTATCGTAGGCAACTGAAATGGCTCAAAATTAGACAGCGGAGAGACTATCACTCCCTCTCACTTCTGTTCAATGTACTTCATAGTCCTAACGCTCCTATATACCTGTGTGAAAAATTTCAACGCTTATCAGTTCATGGTTTACCTCTTCGTTCTCATTCTCAAGGCACTCTCTTAATACCCATACACAATTCCTCTTTCTTCTCTAACTCATATAGTGTCCATGCGGCTCGACTGTGGAATCATCTCCCATCCACCATCAAAGATGTTACTACATTATCTCTGTTTAAATCACGTCTGAAGAAACATCTCCTTTCTCTTCCTTAATCTCTCCTCCTTTTCTTTTTCCTCTTTCCGCTTTTTTCCTTTTTCCCATTGAGTAATAGTTTTGATTTAAGGTAATTTATAAACAAATACGTTTATTTCTATTTTTATATATTTTTAACTTTTTAATATTTTTTTTTTTTTTCTATTGAATATGTTCTGTAACTTGAATTATAAAAATAAAACTTTTATTTTATTAGTTGGTTGGAAGAAATTGCCATTTGGCAATAAGCCCGCCAATGTACAAATAACATTATGTACAAAAAGTTAAATAAATAAATAAATAAATATAATAATGTAATATACATAGAATGCTTCTGCGTTCGTCTGAATTGCGCTGCGATTCTTAATAGTAAAAATATTTTTATTTGAAAATTTATTTATAAACTCTTACGGATTATTACATTCATTTTACATATAATAATATATACATTTTTCATTCATACTCTGTTGTTCAAAATAATATTTTATACGTCTTTTGAAAAGTTTGTCTTGAGTCTTTTGTTTATTTTTGTCTGGTAGTTTATTGTATAACTTCAGTCCCTGGTTCAATAGTCTTGATTGTCCTTGTCTTGTTTTAGAAAGTTATATATGGTATTTGTCTGATATTCTCATATTATGTTGACTACAATTTTTTACAAGTTTTAGTTCTTCATCTACAATTACATTAGTGGCTAATTTATGGATAAATTTTAATGATTCTAGTTGAAAGAGTTTAGTTACATTTAATTGCTTAGTTTTTTTAAAAAATTCTCTAGTTGCAGTTAGATAGGGAAGGTCATATACTAACTTTAATATTTTATTTTGTTGTCTTTGTAGTCTGTTTATGTCATTTTGATATCCTGCTCCCCATAGTAGTTGCGTATAAAATATTTTAGTTTTTACATAGGCTTCAAACATTAGAATTTTTTCCGTATTTGCAAACAAAATTTTTGATTTTTAAAAAAAGACTCGATAATGTCGCCACTTTGCTAATTAAATTGTTGATACGAATTGTCCATGTTATTTGTCTGTCTATTGTTAGTCCTAAGTATTTAACATGTTCAATTTCAGTAAGTCGTTCATTATTTATGTAAGCATCTACTTTATGACATTTTTTTCTAGATTCAAAATGGATAATATTGCTTTTTTTTTTTATTGAAAAAAACCAACTTGTCCAAGAAGAAGTTTAAACATTGAAAAATTGTTATCAGGCGTAGCCTAGTATGTGAAATAATTCAGTGAGATGAATCTCTTCACAACAATAAAAGTTTCAGCTCTTTAACTTTACTAAAATCAACAAATGGAAGAATCGAAGAAATATGGATGTTCAAACATAGGCAAAATGGTGAAGGTTACACAGTGTGTAAAGTGGTCACTTAAACCAGCCAATGACAGGTCATAAGCCCTGTAAATGCCTCGACTTCCATATTCCTTTATTTAAGGTATTCTCGATCCCTGTTGTAATTTGTTGATCTTAATGACTCCCGAGGGGGTGAAATCTAGTCTTTTGTCTACAAACATTTGGACAAACTCAAATATTGTAAGAAAGACATAACGATTGACAAAAAACAACAGGGATAGAGAAAACCTTAAAGAAGGGAATATGGAAGTCTAGGTATTTACAGGGCTTTTGACCTGTCATTGGCTGGTTTAAGTAACCACTTTACACATTGTGTAACATTAATTTTGCCTTTTTTTGAACATCCATATTTCTTCAATTCTTCCATTTGTTGATTTGAGTGAAGTTAAAGAGCTGATACTTTTATTGTTGTGAAGAGATTCATCTCACTGAATTATTTCACATACTAGGCTACGCCTGATAACAATTTTTCAATGTTTAAACTTCTTCTTGGACAAGTTGGTTTTATTACAATATTTGAGTTTGTCCAAATGTTTGTAGACAAAAGACTGGATTTCACCCCCTCGGGAGTCATGAAGATTATTATTTATGGTATGCTCCACCCCTGTCGTAATTTGTTAATCTTCATAACTCCCGAGGGGGTAAAATCTAGTTTTTTGTCTACAAACATTTAGACAAACTCAAATATTGACAGACACAACCCCAACTACATATAAAAACAAATAATATAATCTCTAGATCCTCAACACAAAGACAACTTAAACAAATATAAACTTATACAGCTTTCGGACAAATGCATTTTGAGTATTATGCAATTAAAATCTATAACCTACTTCCACTATTTATTAAAATAATTAGTAACTAGAAAATGTTCAAAAAGGCTATTAAAAATTGCATAGTAGAGCTAGGTAGAAGTCAAATGGATTGTCTCACTCGCCCAAACTACTAAAGAATCAACTGCTCCACAAGTGTATAGCTTATGTTATGTTTTTGTTCTTTTATGGTGCGTTTTGTAGTTAAAATAATATAGATGCACATAAATTAGTTATAAACACTAATACGTAGTGTTTAAAACTGTCTGAACATTTTGTTAATTAGATTTGTTTATAAAGTCTTCTTTGTTTATTCTCAAATGTAAACATGTTTAAAAAAGGATGTTGTTAAGTGTCTTTGGTACGGGGGTAACCTGTGAAGTCACATTATTTTTATCATTTACCATAGTTCATAATGGAAAAAAATATGAATAAATAAAAAAAATATTTAAAAAATATCACCACAAATATAAGATCAGAAACACAAAACAAAATAAGTATTTACTTTTGTATTTATATGGCACATCATACTGACTTGCAGACAGTCTGCAAGCATTTGGACTAATTAACTACTTGGTAAAAAAAGGAATATGAAAATTGGAAAATTGTTTTCAGGCGTTGCCCAGTAGGTAATTTGGTTCAGCTGGATAAATCTCACCCACATGATAAGGTCAGCTCCTTACCTCACAAAAGTCAACAGATGGAGAAGTTGAGGAAATGTGGATATTTAAACATGGGCAAAATGGTGAATGTTAAACAGTGTGTAAAGTGGCCACTTAAACCAGCCATTGACAGGTCATAAGCCCTGCAAATGCCTAGGATTCCATATTTATTTTATTTTATTTTATTTGGGATTTTTACAGCTATTACATAAACAAAATAATTAGAAAAATATTAACAATACTAAAGCCAATTAAAAAAATCCACTGTAAATATAATTGGCGGCCCAATTATATTTACAGTGGATTTTTAGTGTAGTGGTCAAGACGCTTGACTCACACACGAAAGGTTCCGGGTTCGATTCCCGGTGAGAACACAAAAAATAAAATGTGAATTTTCTCAAGCCTGGGTGTTCTGTGATGTAATTCACCACTGTAATTGGGCCTCCTGGCCTGTTGTGGTGCAAAAAATAAATAAATAAATAAATAAATAAATAAATAAATAAATAAATAAATAAATAAATAAATAAATAAATAAATAAATAAATAAATAAATAAATAAATAAATAAATAAATAAATAAATAAATAAATAAATAAATAAATAAATAAATAAATAAATAAATAAATAAATAAATAAATAAATAAATAAATAAATAAATAAATAAATAAATAAATAAATAAATAAATAAATAAATAAATAAATAAATAAATAAATAAATAAATAAATAAGTAAATAAATAAATAAATAAATAAATAAATAAATAAATAAATAAATAAATAAATACATAAAAAATAAATAATGACACATAATATATAAGAAAAGAAGTTTAGTAATTGTTTTTGTGTGACGTTTGTATTCATGTGTATGTGAATGTGTGGGAATGAATGAGGGAGAGGGTGCGTGTGTATGGGTGCGTAAGTATGAAAAAAAAATTTGCTTAAAACTTGTAAATTGTAATAAAAATGGTACAATAAAGAGCTTAGTAAAAAGTTTTTGTTAAATATTCCTTTCTTAACAATGTTTTCTCTGTCTGTTGCAGTAATTTTAAATATTAATTGTTCAACTGCCGATCTTTGGCTCTTTTGACTAATGGTTTTGCCGACCACTGCTTGGGAAAAGTTACGAGCGTAGCTTGTGAGAATTTTCGACCCCTCTTTCTCTCAGACCAGAGTATTTTTACACCGGTTGATGTAGGAAAATACGATGGTATAATCGTAATAATATGTTTCGGCATGGAAACGGGTATTTTTAGTCTCGAGAGAGCTTTCGGCGGACGATTTTCACAACAATCTTCACGCTAACAAGTGGCGCTCGGAGAGGATAGAAAAAGCATTCATATTACGTTTTTTCGTTATACTTTGAAATATTCTCAAGCGGGTTAAGATAATTAGTTTCTTTTAAATTTGTTTTATTTTATTTAAGTTGGCGTTTACAAAGAGGAACTGTAATTCTTGGTAACGAAGGTCTTCGATGTATGCAAGAGAAGCGATTTGCTGATGAATGTCGATAAATCGAATGTGATGGTTTTTGAAAGCAATGAAAGTATTTAAGTTTGTAAGTGAAAATTCTTGATGGAAGTTCCTTGTAATTTATTATATAAATAAAACACGAGTGATACTTTAATCCACAAATTTGGAATATCCAGTGACCGGTTTCATCGCTTTCGCGACATCTTCGAGACTGGTCATGGACTGGACTGACAGGTCTCGAAGATGTCGTGAAAGCGATGAAACCGGTCACTGGATATTCCAAATTTGTGGATTAAAGTATCACTCGTGTTTCATTTATATAACAATGAAAGTATGACTAAATGTGAAATCACTGTGAATGAAGTTATACTAAAACAAGTAGAGGAATTTGTGTGTCTGGGAAGTATGTTCACTAGGAATGGAATGACTGAGAATGATATTGAAAGGAGGGTGAGTGCCGGGAACAGAGTAAACGGTGCACTTAAATCGACCTTGGCAAATAAATGTTTGTCACAAGAGGCAAAATTGGCAGTTCACAACGGAGTCCTGGTCCCATCCCTGATGTATGGGAGCGAAGTATGGACTTGGAAAAACAGGGATGAAAGTAGGCTGAATGCTGTCGAAATGCGATCTCTCAGGCGAATGTGTGGTAAAACTATGTACGATGGATGCACAAATGTTGAGATCCGTACATTATGTAAGGCTGAGACAAGCATTATCGACAGAATCAAGAAAGGAGCTCCGCGCTGGTTTGGACATGTAGAACGAATGGACAGCAAAATAATTGTTATTTTGTAAATTGTGCAATCACAAAATGTTTTTTTTAACGATTTGTTCAATGTGACTCCTGTGGATTATCCTTTAAGGTACCGATTATAAAGTCCTACAAAATAAACAAAACAAACAAACAAACAAACCATCACGCCGTTTCCCCGTAAGGGTAGGCAGAGAGGATAGAACGCCACAACACTCTATCTTTGCATACAGATCTCGCTTCCTCTACATTCATACATCTTCTCATGCACGCGCGCCGATTATTCCGACTTTTGACATGTCCATCTTTAAGTATTTGTTGGATTTGGTCATGCCATGTCTTTCTCGGTCTTCCTCTATTTCTGCATCCATCAACATTCGCATTGTAAATATTCTTAGCCGTTCTCTCGCTGTCCATTCGTTCTACATGTCCAAACCAGCGCAGAGCTCCTTTCTTGATTTTGTTGATAATGCTTGTCTCAGCCTTACATAATGTACGGATCTCAACATTTGTGCATCTATCGTACATTGTTTTACCACACATTCGCCTGAGAGATCGCATTTTGACAGCATTCAGCCTACTTTCATCCCTGTTTTTCCAAGTCCATACTTCGCTCCCATACATCAGGGATGGGACCAGGACTCCGTTGTGAACTGCCAATTTTGCCTCTTGTGACAAGCATTTATTTGCCAAGGTCGATTTAAGTGCACCGTTCACTCTGTTCCCGGCACTCACCCTCCTTTCAATATCTTTCTCAGTCATTCCATCCCTAGTGAACATACTTCCCAGATACACAAATTCCTCTACTTGTTTTAGTATAACTCCATTCACAGTGGTTTCACATTTAGTCATACTTTCATTTCAAAATGTTATCAACTATCAAATATCTAAATTTAGTAAATGGGGTCTAGAATTTCAACCGTCCATGCGCTCAGTAGTTGCAAGACTTGTTGTTATCTAACTTCCAATTTTATAAATTTGCTTTTTATTTCGTTTTTTCAAAATATCACTTAAACTTCATTATAAATAATTTTTTAAAAAATAAAAATGTAAATAGGGGCTAGATTTCTTATTGTCCATGCGCTCTGAAGCTGCAAGACGTTCTGTTATCTAGCTCATATATATCATAATTGGAGACGAGGAACTAGAATCCCAACCGTCCATGCGCTCTGTAGCTGCAAGACGTGTTGGGATATTTATTTATTGTACAGCGCCCTTGAGGTGATTTTCACAAAAATGGCGCTATATAAATTATCCAAACATTATTATTATTATTATTATTTAATTTAAGACTATTTTGTAAATATTTTTGAAAAAAAAAAACATGATTTACAACCCTTTACTTGTATATATCAAAGAAATTTGTTGAGTCTTCCAGCAGTATGACGTTGTCGGTCACGACGAAACCCGGACACTGGTTAAAATTATAAATGTAAGTGGAAAAAACTATATGTACGTATTTTTATTATTATAATTAAAATGCAGTTCCGCCACGAAATGTCAGTTGAAAACATGATCGTCATCTTTCATTATTCCATGGCCTCCAATGAAGATAGATTAAGAGATTGCTCTATTTCAAAATAGAAAAAAATACCCCTTTGCAATCCGAGCAACCATGCCCCTTTTTTTTAGAAAACGGTGTTAGACAGACTCTAGATTATTATTCCATGTCCGCTCCCTAGTTGGATCAAATGCTGTCCACAAAGATCCTCTAAGCATCTCTGTCGGCTGCCAGCTTCTGTGGATCCTCCCGAGTCAGGTTAGCGTCTCGAAGTTTTAGACGAACAGTCAGCAGTGGACGTCCAGGACGCCGAGAACCTAATTCCTTGTAAAGTAGGCAAGCGTGGTTAAAGCTCTCTTGAGGCATCCGCAGCACATGTCTAAGCCAACCGTATCGCCTCCGCTCGATGACAGTTATCATGGGATTTTGCTGCGTCCGTTCTTTTATTACTTTATTCCTCACAATCAAACCACCGCACACCCAAGATTCTTCTGATACACCTATTCTCAAAACTTGGAATTTTGCTTTTTTGGGCCCTTGTGAGGTGCCAAGATTCGCATCCGTAGAGAAAAGGTGTTATGCAGGCGTTATATAAGCGGCATCGACATCTTTCACATCAGTAGCTCAATCACAAATAACTATCGACGTGATAACAATTTCTCACCATGGCTGTTTATCGTATTCGCGATCACAATGGAACATCCGGAAACACCTAATATTAAATGTAGAGATATTTACGTTTCGCGACGTAAAATCCTGCGGCGCAATCACATAACTGAATTTCACCGGTGTAAATATGCCAAAACTGGTCTTTTTATTTATTGATTTATTATTTATTATGATATTTATTCCATTTAGCCGGCGGTTGGCAAGCCAAATGTCAAGAAAAGCAGTCGCCATAGTAATTGTAATTTAATTTTATCTTTTTTGTATTAGGTACTCCTTACTATTTTGCAAATGCAATATATTGTATTATTTTTAACAGTAAACGCTAATTTTTCGCCAGCGAACTGTATTTTTTACGAGGAAACCAAAAAACAAACCGACACGAGCGTTGACTTAGAGATTACACACGCGTTGACTGATGACTGCGATAACTTAAGCATGTTCATTAGTGTTCATTGTGATCGCTCAAATGCTTAGCATGTTTTTAAGCACGTCGATAGTTATTTGTGATTGAGCTACAGGAGACATCCGCAACACATGGCCAAGGCAACCGTCTCGCCTGCTTGATGATAGCTGTCACCGGGGTTTGCTGCGTCCGTTCTCTGATTACTTTATTATTTACAAAGTCAAATCACCGCACACCCAAGATTCTTTGAGACACCTATTTTCAAAATTAAGTGTTTTGGTGTTTTGGGCCCTTGTGAGATGCCACGATTCCCACCCATAGAGGATTATACGTGTTATATAGGCGGCATTTGGTTTTTGATATTATCTTGCATTATGACCTTATTATCATGCATTTATTATTTATCATGCTATTTATTGCATTCAGCCGGCGGTTGGCAAGCCAAATATCAAGAATAGCAGTCGACATAGTAATCGTAATTTGATTTTCACTTTTTTGTATTAGATACTCCTTACTATTTTGCAAATGCAATATGTTGTATAATTTTTTATAGTAAACGCTGATTTTTTGCCAATTAACTTCATTTATTTGCGAAAAAACAAAAAAGAAACCGACACGAGTGTTGACTTAGATATTACACACGCGTTGACTTTTATGACTGCGATAGCTTAAGCATGTTCATTGTGATCGCTCAAATGCTTAGCATGTTTTTAAGCACGTCAATAGTTATTTGTGATCGAGCTACAGGCAAATTCGGTCCTATTGGAGAGTACACCTCCATGATATCAAGTCATTGCTAAAGATTACACGTCAAAATTGATCGAATTGAATATTGAATTAATTGTTCCAGTGTATAGCTTATGTTAGGTTTTTGTTATTTTCATTGTGCGTTTTGTAATATAAATAATGTAGATGTACATATATACCTAGTTTTTAAAACTGTCTAAATATTTTGTTAATTGTCTATGTTTATTTAGTGAGTCTCCTTTGTTTATTCTCAAATGTAAAAACATTTTTAAAAAAGTATATTTTTAAGTGTCCTCGGCACGGGTTACCCCAGTGAGGTCACGTTTTTTTATTAATTATGGTTTGTAAGAGAAAAATATGAATAAATAAATTAATAATAAATACGCTTCGCATGCTAAGTAAATTAATTTGAAATAGCAGTTCGTTCCGTCGCTATTTGGCGGCCATCTTGGCTGCGCGCGCATTGTTTACTAGTGTGCGTGGGGTTGCCACATCTGAAAGTTCGGACGCCCACATTTCGTCACTTTGATCTAGATAGGCCGCATTTTCAACACTAACGCAATATATGCGAATATCGTCGGAACTATTATGCGTACAATATCGTACTATATTATAACTACTAGGCAATAATTTGGAATTTACTGAGTCAGAGTTTAATGACATAACGGTGTTAGACGCGTCAATAGAAAAGAACTTTAAAAATAACCATTCATTCAGGCCACCGACCAATTAATTAACATACGCGCGCCCTATAGAGTAAAATATTTTAAACAGTAGTGACACGAAAACATACTTATAGTTATTGAGTTTATTTATTTATACCAAAAAATCTTGGATTTTTTATACCCCCTAGAGAGTAAATAATTTAAAGATTTTTACTTTGTTATTTTTTTTTTTTTTTCTATATATAAATCATATAACACATTTTGTATAATTTAGTTTAATACGTACTATTATTTGGCATATGATTTATTGCTCCTATTTCTTATTTTTCTAACTATAGTATTGAGTGAGTTTCTAGAAAACGTATCTCAATTATCATTTCAATTATGCTTTTATGTATATATTCTTTTTCTGTTGATTTCAATGATACTCTTATTTCGTTTTTTTTTTTAATACTACTATATTTTACTATTATTTTGTTGATTTTAATGATACCATTATTTTGTAAATTTGATTGTGTGATTATTAATTTGTATAATTTCTATTTTAAAAATTATTTCTGATTATCTTTTTTGCATTGTATTCTTTGGAATTTTACTATTTATTACATTTACCTTTTTTTCTAGATTGTTATTCTATGTCATTATAATTTGATCTAATTAATTTTACTACGTATTTTTATTGTTATTTATTGTGGCTTGACACGGGCATAGCCTTAAAAGCCTTAATAAGTTCATTAATATATAAACTAGTTTAATTTTAAATGAATAAATAAATAAACACAAAGTATTTTACACGTATAATAATACATTGAATTACATTCCCAAGAGTTACAACAACTCGATTCGGGACATAAATAATGTAAACCTTAAAAAAAACAATACATATTTAGAACAACAAAGAAACAAAACAAGTTTAGCATCTTTATAATTAAATATGGCACAACAATATATACGTCAAAAACCTTTTCTTACACAAACAGAATAAAAATATATAAGAAAACGCTCTTAAAAATTAAGAAAGTGGTGAATCTACTAAGGGAGATAAGGTCGTTTACATCACATGCCACGCAGACGATGCAGCCATAGTGATGATGAGAACATATCCATCTCAGTTAGTAAACATCTGGATGCCTAAGAAATGTCGTATGGTACGATGAACACATGATTATTGGAAACATAATTCGGATACACAAAACGTGTGTCCCACCAATCATGATGTATACAATATAGGCGAAGATGTATGGAGAGAAAAGAAAATACGAAAAACCAAGTACAAAAACGAAATAAAAAAACGAAATAACTACTCAGAACGGCAGAGAGGAAAATACTAAGGGCAATAATGGGCACATTTATGATTAAACGTCAAATGGTGTATAAAACTGCTTTAAAAACGGAAAAAAACTAGTACGGTTTGGTCAATTAAACCTGATTAAGTATTTTGGGTAATGCTTAAGGTCGGAATAAATGGTCTATACGAAAATTTTCATATTTAGTTGCACGTGTTTGTGTTTGCTTGACGTTTAATAATCAGTGTGGCCATTATATAAAGCAAAAAAAAAAAAAAATTCAAATTATTTACTCTCTAGGGGGTAGAAAAGATCCAGAATAACACCCAGGGCAGAATTGAACTTTTTTATAAAACTGCTATTATCTCAGTTTCACTTTTCTATGGCTGGCTGCTTTCTGCATAACTACGTCCAATTTATCTCGTGTTTATCCGATGTCAACCAATACACAATGAAAAGAACTTATCTCTTCTAGATTTTAATATTCAGGTTTTTTCCTGAGAGTAGCCGTCGAGTCGAAAGCACTCGTCCAGGATTAAGTAATCTGGTTGATCCAAAAACTAGTTGATTAAATTTGTATACAGTTTAAATTGATCCCTCATTAAAGCCATTTTACTATAACCCAATGTCCAGAATTTGTAGATTAATAAATTCGTCACACAACTTGACATTCTTTGGGATAGATCTTACGGCTTTTAGTGGATCTCTTCGCCACTATAACAGTGCGGGATGAAAATGAATTGGCATGGTTTAGCTCGAAGTCTTGTATGTTTATCGCGTTTGTAATTATTTTATTGCTTTGTTTGTCTTTGCTACATAGTTTCTTTTCTTCAGTTTATTTGTTTTGTTTATTTATTTATTAGTTTATACATACATGTTTGGCACAAAAGTGGCACAAAAACACTCTGGCAAATTCTGCTTGTACTAGGAGTAGGCTCAGTATATGATGGGTTGGCAAGTCATAAATATTAGTATGCCTAACGCTGCAATCGGTTCCTATATGGGCAAATTCCTGTTCTAAGAAACCGATTTGTTGCGGCAAATATGGTTTTCAAATATGTTTCTCATAAAAAAAAATATTGAAGAAATAGAAAAACAGTTTTAGCCTAAAAGAGAAGAAAAGAAAAAAAAAGTATCTTGCATACACTCGTATGTTTCTTCATGTAACTATTGTAATTGACTTACGCCGTATATATAATAAATAAATAAAAAATAATAGTGAAATTAAAATAAAATATGCGAAAAAAAAAATGAAAATTCGTTAACTACGGTCTTGAAAATCTTATCGCTAACTGGTTTACACGGAGTAAGCCCAAATTAGATTTGATATACATTTTGATTAATAAAGTTTGAATAAATAATAATTACAATTTATTGAGTTTCTAGCATTTTCTTTGTAGTAAGAAAATATATTTTGATTTCAGAAAATAATTTGTAATGAAAATTTAGAATTCTGGGTAAAGATGCATTTTTATGATTATTTGTGATTGAAATACTAACATGAAACAATTGTTGCAGTCGAGTTGTACGTTGAGGGACACGAATTTTATTTTTTCAAGGAGTTGGGGTAATCTAAATGTATGAGACTATAATATGTATGTTACGATGGTCCTTAAAACAAAATAAATAATAATAAAAAAAATTAACAAAACAAACATTTTAAATATACCCGGGCACCCTCTTATTTTTTCAATCATAAAAACAGACTATCGAAAAATTTTCAGAACCTAAAAAGATTTTTTAGGAGTCTCTACCAAGTTTTAAACTTTAAAAATAATTAAGGATTTTGTGTTTTTTAAATTATTTAAAAAAAAATGTTTTAGTCAGAAAACATACAGTCAACATAATTCATATAAAAAACAAAGATTTTCAAGATTATATGAAATTAAATCGTACTGGTAAACACCAGAACTGTGTTAAATTATTAAATATTTTAATAAATTAGGTCGGTACGCTATCCTCCATACGATTGCCATGTTATTTAAAACTTTTTTATTTATATAATTTGACAGTACAATTCTTGCAAATATAATATTTATGTTCATTTAACAGAAGTTTCTTTGCAATAGGCCTTAATTTTTCCTTCCCACCTGTTTTAATAAAAAATAATTTGAAAAGATTAGACATCAACCCGTAAAATTAAGTTATAAATTTCGAGAAAACAGTTATTCTTTTTCACAGTCGAGATCAAAATTACTGAGTGCCGCAAAGAATTTTTTTTAAATGTTTTTTACCCCGTTTTAAAAACCACCCTAATGTTTGTTTGTGCAACAAATTTATAAATAAATCAATAAATACTTTTACCGATATTTTTAAATTTTCTTCAAACGTAATTTTCTTTTAATTAATATTTTGAATTGTTTGTAGATGATAAATGTCTGATATATTTAATTTATTATTAACGTAACGCTTAATGCAAATTGTGTTAAAATTTTAAGGTTAATTGCTCTAAACCTGGAGGGTCAGGGGTACATTTTGTCCCAATTACCCCCGCCAACCCCTTCCCATTATTGCACCTTCGCAGGCATCTACCTACGCGCACGCCGATTGGCTAATTGCGTACCCCCACCACTTTCCGCAATGGTCATGATCCTAAGGTCATCCCACAATAGTAGCATCAAGTGACACTATTCTAAAAACAACTGAAAATATTCACAATAACAGACCTCGCCATTAAAAATCTTGAAATAATTTTCCGCCTGACAACATTCATTTTCAACCGGCGATCTAATTTCGCGTTTTTCGCACACTTTTAAAAAGTGACGTAATCTTAAAATTAGTCTTAAAATACTTTTTTTACATGTAATATAATCCATGGATTCACTTCACTTCGGATGCGCTGTGTTCTTGGAATTTTTAAAACACCACAAATGATTTATATAAATTTGTGTTAGATTTGCAACAACTACCAAAAAAATCACAGTGTTAGAACCGAACGGTAATAATATTAAATTAAAACAATTTTGCCATCGCACTGCACGAAAATTAATTTGTTATTTAAGCGGTTGAAACACCACACTCACCCTTCCCAAGCACTTTGATTAAAAATGTAAAAAAAAGAACAATAAATCGAGTGTGTAATATTGCATAGATTCGGGGAAAAATTCTAGCGCGGCAACACTCGTTATGGTGGCGCGCTAAATTCGAATTTCGACATTTGAGACCGCTCGCCCGCGGGCGCGAATCGGAGGTTAGGTTCGGTTGGGAGCGGGGCTCCGGAACTTACAATAGTAAACTGTTGGGATTATTTCGTGTCACGACGCATCGCCCGAGTGCAGAGCAAACGCCTCTGACGCGGCCAGCGATCGGATGCGCGGGAATAGACTGACGGCGGCACGACGGACGAAGGACCAGACCGGACTGGGAATAGCGCCCTGCTGGGGCGGCGACGGACCGCCGAAGCTGGGAAATCCCCCCTCTCTTCCCTGGCGGAAAATCTCACAGCTCAACACTCAACTCAGTCGTCAGGATTGATAGCAATTACTGCTATTTTTACCAAATTACATTAGCACGCGAAATTAGTTCGCTAGGATGGGTAGTCTTTTTGCTATGCATTGCACAAAATATCATTGCGCGTCGCACATAAGGCCGAATACGTAAACTACAACGACAATAATAAAATGCATGATTTTATTTGATATTCTGGTCAAAATCGCGTATAAGAAGCATTTATTAAAAATAAATAACCCGCTAAGTCTCTATTTAGAGGCCGGTCAGCAGGTGGGATAGAGGGGATATGGAAGGAAGTATTGAAAGATACACCACAACACCCAGTCCAATTGAGAAAAAAATATTTCAACTGGCGGAAATCGAATCCGCGACGCCAGTTTAACAGTTGGCCGTCTAACCAACTGCGCCACGGCGCCTGTTTTGGTTCACCAATCGCAGCTTATCTTAATTTATTTTTTTACATGGCAGTAAGAATATCAGTCTTACGCTTCTCTCGCGTGGTAGGCAAATGCGCTGACTTTGTTCCCGAGTCAATCATTTATAATAAATCAATAAATAACTTAATACTTTTTTCGCTTATTATACTATTCTTTACAAGATGAAAGCGACTACCGATGTCCGAGGTCTGCCTGGTAACCGAAGATACGTTGGCCATATCCTTTCAGTAATTTCCTGGTAGATACGCTGCACGTGCGTCGCAAGAAATGATGCGTTTGGCTCCATCGGCTTGTGTCCATTTTGAGACCCAACTTTAAAGCAGTATGTATAGGTGTACATAATAGCGGACTTCATTAAAATCAACAGATGGAAGAATTGAAAAAATATGGAAATTCAAACATAGGCTGAATGGGGAATGTTACACAGTGGCCACCTCAACCAGCCAACGAATGTTATAAACCCTGCAAATGCCTAGACTTCCACATTTCCTTCTTTAAAATGTTCTCCGTCCTTGTTGTTTGTAAAATATCATATATGATTGTGCTGATGCCCAGAAATTGAAGGACGCTCGAATAACTGGTTCGCGAATTTGCGTTATGTTTACATTATTTTCCACAGAACCCTATTACAAATGAATAAATAAACAAATTGGAGTATATTTTTTAGTTTATTTTGATATTTTCAAAATAAACTAAAAAATAATGAGTTCTTTCATAACTATGCAACAAGAGGATCTAAAAATATAAGACTGGAAAAGAAATCAAAAGCAATGTCCCAGAACTGCCTTATGTTCAAGGGAATAAAACTATTTGAAGAAATGCCAGAAAGCATAAAAAATGAAATTAATGTAAATATATTTAAAATTAAATGTAAAAAGTATATATGTAAAAAATATTAGGTAGTATATAGTGTAAATAGTGAATATAATTAATGAAAATGTACATATTAAACAGTTAATATTATAAATTAGGATACTAAGTGTATAATAGTGATAAACAATGTTAGAATAAGTATAGATGTAAATATTGTGTTGTAAATATATATTAGACTATGTTACATAGAACTAAATAAATAAATATAATACTCGGTTCACTCGTGTAGATGGACTAGCTCTCCCTAAATTAAATAATAAATACGGGAAATGTACATTATACCAAAAATGTGTAATATGCTCCCATTAAATATAAAAAACAAAAAAAAAATATCAGACTCAAGAGAAAGACGTATGCTGGAAATTCGGCTTTTAAAAGGTGTTTTTTTATATTGAATTTGATTTTGTGTTTTTCTTTTTTATTTTGTCAAATTTTTATTTATCTACATGTAACATATTTTAGATGCACATGGGAATAAATGTTTTATTTATTTTTCCATGGTAAAAAGAGTTTTTATATGTTATAGAATTGAAGAGATATATATATATTTGTGCAGGGTTCTCGCTTCGACGGTCTCGCGAATCTCGGGTGACATGCGAACGAGGAAAAGCCACAGTTTCAACAAAATATTATGTTTTATCCCAATTCCGCAATGTCACATAAATCCCAATTGAAAACAGTCTGAAAAAGTTGAGCGGGCACACAGTCATTAAACACACAAATCAGCTCGAATAAAACCACAAGGTAATCACACCCTCACATTCGTAACTCGTAGCACTCGAGGATGCGTACAAGCCTCGCCTGTCACTTCGGACCTTTCGTCATCGTCTCTAGAGGCTCACTATTCAATGTCACAGAAATAATCATTATAGCAACTGTTCTAAAAGATAACCGCAGTTTCATTAAATGATTACATAGGTAAACACATTTACCTAATACACGCAACACTCGAGGATGCGTACACTCCTCGCCTGCTACGGTCTGACTTTCCGTCAGCAACTCTACAAGTGCACTTGCAGACTCCAATATGAAGACTAAAGCTTGCTACTCTCTCACAAGCTTTCCAAAACCTATTTCAATTGCATTCTATAAAAAATAACACTGACATTTTAATGCCAAACCAAATATTTCGGAAACCATTTCAAACAATTACAAGATTTCTTTCCCTCAATAAATTGAATTCTATGTGACATCCTAGGACAATTTTTTTTTTCACAGTCAGCCGTCTAATCAACTGCGCCACGACGCCTGACGCCCTAATAAACTTAACTAGGATCTTAACACTCAAGTTTAGGACAAATGCCCGGTTCTTTGGAATAATAAATAAAATGTACATGGGTACAAAGTATACACAGTAAAATAAATATCTCAACTTCAGTAAAAAACATTTTAAAGGGCATAAAACAATAATTCACGATGTACGACACTTTTGAAAGAAATGAACATGTTGCAAAGCAGAACGAAATCATCCGAAACTGCTAGTCGGTATACAAAATTAACGAATGAAGCGTTCTTTGTAAAATATTATTTTTTATTAATACCCCTACAGAGATGAGGTAGAATTTTTTTAGAATTCAGGATTATGGATATTCGAGCGTTTACAGGGCTTATGACCTGTCGTTGGCTGGGTTAAGTGGCCACTTTACGTACTACAACATTCCCCATTCCGCTTATTAGCGAATATCGACACAGGTAACATTTTTGATTTTTGTATATATGTTATTAAATGAGAAACCATTCACAAGCATAATCCATAATCCTGAATTTGAAAAAAAATCTACCTCATCTCTGTAGGGATATTAATAAAAAATATATACCTACTCCCCCTTGGGAGAAATCCAGATTTGTGTATGTACAAAATACACGTACCAAAAATAATGTTGTAAAATATTATTTACCATTTTTAACTTGCCAAATCTTCGGAACGAAGTTGTTAGTGATTTTAATGCGTTCTTTACAAAAAGGATTATTTAATAAACTAAATATTGATCAATTTAGTTTTGGCCGCAACAATATTAGACCTTAACTATAAGCGACGGCTAACAAACTGCATTTTATGCAGTTCTGTGGGACTTGATAATTTGGATTTAAATTTTTGTATTTTTTTGATAAATAAATAAAAATAATAAAAATTCAACTAACTACGTTACATTTACATTTACATTTTTTTGCACCACAACAGGCCAGGAGGGCCTAATTACAGTGGTGAACTACATCACAGAGCACCCAGGCTTGAGAAATATCACATTTTTAATTTTTTGTGTTCTCACCGGGAATCGAACCCGGAACCTTCCGCGCGTGAGTCTAGCGTCTTGACCACTACACCACGTAGGCCGCCACCTTGTACTGCGGTCCTTGCACCTTATTGTTCGGAACTTCACTCGCGGCAGGCAGATCCCGTGGTCAGCAAGGATCGGCACTTGTCGGTTGCTTGCTTATTGTTATTATTTTTTTATAATTTTAAAATTTATTTATTTACCCTTACAGATTACTACATTCATTAAAAATATATATATATATATATATATATATATATATATATATATTTATATATATTCTTAATATTTGAAGCATAAGTGAGCCATTGATATCATTGTAGACAAAGAACTAAAACATGAAAAAAAAAAATAATATTATGGTATATCTTTATATATATAATTCCTCTATACGTGTGATGTCACCGTACTACTCCTAAACAGCTAAACCAATTTACGTGCGGTTTTCTGTAGAATTTTTTTTTTTCTTTTATTCAGGAAACATACAGTACAGTTACAAAGTTTAATATTTTACACAATTAGACTTAATTCTAATGGACCAGTGAAGTTTCCATATTATAAAGCAATTATATGTAAGGTTAGTTATGAAAGTATAAAAAGAGAAGGAAAAAGAAAAACATAAATGAAAGTTGTTTAAAAATTGAAATTTAAGTGAAAAAAAGATATTTTAAAGTTTGTAGTTTGTAGTGAGTATTTACAAATGGAAATAATATTAAAAATGAAGAAAATTTGTAGGAGTTATTAAAAACTAAGAATTGAAATAAAGAATGAAAAACATGCTCAGATGTAAAAATAAAATAAAATAGTAATAACATTTTTAAAAAAAAAGAAAAAACATAAATATACACATATTTATTTTAAGGGATTCAAAGAAACGATGAGAAGAATCTTTAAGTGAAATATAAGACAATACATTTAGGAATACAGATCTTCGAGCTGTGCGTGTTCGTAAATATTAAAATCTTCAATCAAATATGTAAAAAAAAAAGTTAGGAGCATAAATGTTTTATTCATTGATCTACCAGGGTTGCATTCGATGAGAATGCATTTGCAAAAAAAATGGAAGGATGTTGTTTTTTTTTGAAAAAATTGTTTTTGAATGTTTAAAAACGACATTGGCTTCTTAGGATTCCAATTTGATTTTTTCCTTACATTCCTCATAATTTATTCCCATTTATTTCTTATTACTGGATTCATGGTAATACTAAAATAATATTGACTGACATTCAATACATTTTTGAAATTTGCATTCATGTATAAAGTGCACCCCTGTTAGTGAGAAGAGCCGAGTTTGACATTTGGAAAAAGAATGATATATTTGAAATTGAATTATTTTTAGTTTTGGAACCCAATCATAAAAAAGTACCTGGGTACTAGCTTATCAATGAAAAGTATTTTTCCAAGGTAATAGCGGGCAAGTCAACGTTCTAGCACGACAACGTCTGTCGGGTTCGCTAGTTCTATAAATCATGAAATATTATGTAACAGATTATTGAAATACTCTGCATTTGGTTTACCAATGCAATGCCCTATGCACCGCCGCGTGCGAAAAAAAAAATATATTGAGTTTTATAAACACAGTGATACAAGCACAATGTATAATGCATACATTTGAATATCAGTATTCCAATGGAAAGCATTAGTACGTGACCCAATTTTCAGGCTTGAAACGGTTTTCAGATTCCTGAAAACTCGGTCAGTTATAATGGCTGCAATAATAATAAACGATTCGTTGAATTTATTTATTGAATTCAATAAAAATGGGCGGCCTCTGGTGTGACTCAGGCGCAAAGGGTTCTGGGTTCGTTTCCCGGTGAGAACGAAAAAACTAAATACGATTTTTCTCAAGCCTGTGCTGTAATTACAGCTTCCATTCGCGGCTTGAGGCTCTCGTAATTTCGAGAGTCTCGAGACATTTTAATGAAAAATATTTTTAAACGTTCAAAAAGGCTATAAAAAATAGATAGTGAAGCTAGGTGAAAGTAAAATGGATTGTCTCATTCGCCCAAACCAATATTGAATCACCTGCTCCAAAAACGTATAGTGTGGGGTGGTGCGAGTGACACAATTTTAAATAGTGTATTCGTTGCCCGAAAATCCTTGGGCAAAATAATACTTCGAGCCGCGAAACAGATAAAAGAAATATTCCACCAATCACAATTTATAACACCAATATAGATGTTCAAATATAGGCATAAAGGTGAATGTTACACAGTGTGTAAAGTGGCCACTTAAACCAGCCATTGACAGGTCATAAGCCCTGTGGTTGCCTGGACTTCTATATTACCTTCTATTAAATGTTCTTCATCTCTGTTGTAATATGTTAATATAAGCAGCTCCCCGGGGAGTTGAATCCAGTCCTTGTCTACAAAAATTTGGACAAACTCAAAAAACTTTTATTTATGCTGATCCAGTGTCTTTAGACTTCACATTAATCTTTGGTTGAAATTTACAGAGCCCCTTTGATTTTATTTTTTTTATATATTTTTAACTAGTTTACGTATTTGCATATTCGAATATATTTCGACCTTTATTTTATTTATTTATTTAAAACTTTAAGTACAAAAAATAAGTACTCTGATGGACTTATTGCTCAATGCAATACCTTCCAGTCAACCGAAAAACAGACTGATCAATAGAAGAGATTGGTCAAAAATTTTGTACTAAAAAACCATAAATATATATCAAAAGATACATACATATGTTGCAATATTTTTTTTTAAAACCCTTATTATAAAATATAAAAAAAAGTTGTATTTTAATTGAGAGATAACGCTTGCACATGTTAACACTAATAAAAAAAAATAAAGTACATTTTGTTGTACGTATTGAATTATGAAGAATGTTGGATCAGTGCTTCGATCATGAACGCTATCTTCATCTGTCTATATCGAGACGGTATACTTAACTTCTGTACTATTTGGGTTAATTTTTTTTACTATAAACTCCAATAAATTCCAATTCAAGCAAAAAATGCTCACTTGAACATGAATTTTGAATGACTTTTGGAAATCACCGAGACGGTACGCTTAACGATGTATCTTCTCAATACATACACTCGGAAAGATAGTAAAACAGATGGTGAAAATAAAATAACTATTTTTTTTTTTACAGTGGTAACTTTCGGACGCATATAATCTGTGTCTGACACCTAGATACTCTTATTTGTTAATAAGAGAGAACCTAGCAACATTATTTCCACATCTGGGCGTTCGTTTTATTAAAGTGACAGTTATGTCGGAATTTAATTCGACTTCAAAACTTACTTATTTCTCTCTCATATTTTTATTAGGCTTTTCAGAAAAAAAGTCCCAACCTCTAAACGATTAAAAAAATTAATAATTAACCGTAATTAATGGAAAAATTACTCGGTGGAACAAAATTTTTGACACTTTTAATGCGTAGATAAACATATCGAGGGGTCCTAGACTCCTCGGTATAAATTATGTACTTACTTCAACATTTGATGCTGGGGGGGTATCGATACTATACCTTTGTAGTCGGTCGGGAGACTAATATCTTCAACTATGACGTCATACTGAAGCTATGTCATTTTAGAGCGTAGATATATGTTACGTAGTATTTATGAAAAAAGTGCCAACCCCAAAACGATTAAAATTTTTAATAAAACATAATTAAAAGAAAATTTGCTCTAAGGAACAAAATTGTTGACACTCTTAATGCGTGAATAAACGTATCGAGGGGTTCTAGACCCGTCGGTATAAAATGATATACATACATCAAAACTTGATGGTGAGGGTATCGGTACTATACCTTTGTAGTCGGTCGGGAGAACTTTATCTTCAACTATGACGTCATACTAAAGCTATGTCATCTTAGAGCGTATATATGTGTACTGTGACGTACGCTTCCCCTTGATTCATATCGATGTGCCTACCCAAAACTTGAAGGTGGGGGGTCGGTAGTATATCTTCTTATCGCGCAAGATAATTTATCTTCAACTATACCGTCAAGGTGAAGGTATGACGTCTTAATCTTCCCATCATAATCGAGGCCCTGGTCGATTTATCAACGATATTTTGAGTTTGTCAAAATTGTCTATGCCCTGTACATGTCTAGACTTCTATATTACCTTCTATAAAATGTTCTTCATCTCTGTTGTAATATGTTAATATAAACAGCTCCCCAGGGAGTTAACTTTTATCTTCAACTATGACGTCATAATAAAGCTATGTCATTTTAGAGCGAAAATATGAGTACCGTGACGTACGCTTCCCCTTGATTTATATATCGTGGTGTAGTGGTCAAGACGCTAGACTCACGCACGGAAGGTTCCGGGTTCGATTCCCGGTGAGAATACAAAAATTAAAAAGTGATTTTTCTCAAGCCTGGGTGCTCTGTGATGTAATTCACCACTTTAATAAGGCCTCCTGGCCTGTTGTGGTGCAAAAAAAAAGTAAAATGTAAATCACGTATAATAATGGTTTGGTAGAACCAAAAATATGTTATAAGTATCGAAATAGAACCTCAAATATTCAGTACCTGGCATTTTAATTTATTGCCGAAAGAACTTAAATTTAACTCACATTGTAACAAGAGCAATATAAAAGAGTGGCTACTCGATCAAAAGTTTATAATATATGAATAGTAGCTTATGTGTAAATATTTTAATTTTTCATATATTTTCTTGTATATAAAAAATAAATTTAAATATTATTACTTGTACTATATACATGTATATTCTGATCTTTCCGGCCGTTCATTTTTATCTGTTATTCATTGTTTTTATAAATGTAAATAATATTATTAAGTTAGTATAAATATAATATAGTTTTTGGTCTTTCGTTTTTTTTAATATATTGTATACAATTATTGTTTTGCCCTTGTTTGTCTTTGCTAAATAGTTTTATGTTCTTTTTGTTCAGTTTCTTGCATTTATGTTTCTTCATGTAACTGTTGTAATTGGCATAGGCCGTATGTATATAATAAATAAATAAATAAATAATCTTCTCCGACAAGCTACAGAAAGTGTCTTGGTGGGATTTTAGTTTTAGTAAAAATATAAAGAGTGATTTTTTTTATTTTCAAATTGTAAAAATGTGTAATTATACTATTAAATAAATAAAATAAATAAATAACATATGTATATAAAATCAGCTTCAACTCTTGTGTGGCTGTGATGTCACACTAGTCGACGTAGGACACAAGACTTGATATATCTCTCTTATTTTTCAAAATGATGAATTCGTATTTTTTGTAATCTTCAAATGGACATTTTTACACCGGATTTGGAAAGTGAATTTTGTACAACTATGCTGGATGTTAATACAAAAAAATATTTATCCTCGCTACGCGAAAAAAGAGTGTCCGCTAATTCAGCAACACATATGTATAAGAAAGAGCACAAAGATAGAACTCATCACAAGGAAGACAGAAACGCTGTTCTATGGCAGGTGTTAGTGTGAAAGAGACAAAAACAAAAGTAAGTAAAGTGTAAAATAGATTCAGATTTCAGCCGGTTGATAACAGTGATGGGAAACGCACGCGCGTAATCTGAGCGGCGTATTTATGATTATTAATTTATTTTACTATAACAGGGCTAAATTATATGTTTATTTGCACAAATAATGGAAAAGGGATTATTAAACAGTATGTTTCCATGTTTTTTTTTTTCAATTTTTGTAATTTAAATTAATCCGTTTTTGACTAGTGGTAACACGATGTTACATCACCGCGCGCAAATGGATTATTTATCACAGTCTTTTAAGAGTTAAAACTAAAAAAACTTAAATAAATCTAATTATTAACGACGTTCTTACAGGGTGACATCATTTTGCAATGTATCTACCCAAAACTTGAAGGTGTGGGGCTCGGTAGTGTATCTTTATAATTTATGTACAAAAAACTCTTATTGTATTGTTTTGTTGGAAGAAATTTCTATTTCGCAATAAGCCCTGTCCTTCAATGTAAAATTAATATTCGGAAAAATTGGAATAAGTGATTTATTTGTTAATATAAAATAGCGCTGCCTGGATTTGTCGTCACGTATTTAAATACGTGTAACTCAACCTTGGAACGTTTATAACTCACCTGTGAAGACATAAATCAGTTTTTTTTCATTGGTCTATCGCGCAATCAAAACAAAACGTCAACAATCCGCCATCTTTATTGGATACCTTCCGCTATTAAATAATATAATTAATGTATTTCTGAGTTTTATTGAAGCGTTTGAAATAATCTTCACATCGTTTCACGTACGTGGAAGATTATAAAAATGATTGGCGTAGTGCTTGGCCTACCATATCAAAGGTATCGGCTTTGATTCCTGTAAACTAACTACACGGGAACAGATAGGCGATTCGGTCATTTGATGAAGTAGCAGTATAGTTACCGTTTCACAAAGTTTCGAAATAACAGTTTAGAGCAGCGTAGGCAAAAGCGTTTGTACAAGCAAATGCTAGCAAAGTTTTACAAAAATTAAATAAACTGTTTAGGTGTATCTGGGAAGTGTGTTTACTAGGGATGGAATGACTGAGAAAGGTATTGAAAGGAGGGTGAGTGCTGGGAACAGAGTGAACGGTGCACTTAAATTAACCTTGGAAAATAAATGGGGCTCAAATTTTGGTAGGGCCGCGGTGGTGCATATTTTGCTGGAAAATATGTACATATAAAATGCCGTGTAATGCCGCAGTTGCATTCCATCAGCAACACTACTAATAGTCCTACTCCCTAGCGTCCATGAGTGGTCTCTTTGGCCCCGCGAGCCCTGGGCAATGTGGCCACTGGCATTAACATCAGTGCCATAGCAGATAGGGAGAGGATGAAGCGCGAGTGTCCGGCGCCATAAAACGGGACCCCTCCAGCTAAGGGTAGGTAACCCCGACAGAAAATTCCACCGAAGAAGGCAACGGGAAACCACTTCGGTCAATAATTCCCAGGATATCAGTATGAAGAGAAACCAAACATTGGCCCCTCGGAGCCATTGGAGTCTCGGGCGGTCCTTAAATGGACCAGGGGTGCGAAGAATCTCCCGGCTCGACATAGAACTGTGGAGGAGCTGTTTCGCACTGCTCAGGATAGGGAAGCTTTTTCCCAAGTGATCGTCAACGTCGGGGGACCCGACATGACACGTGAAGAAAGAAGAAATAAATGTTTGTAGCAAGAGCCAAAAATAACAGTTTACAATGGAGTCCTGGTCCCGACCCTGATGTATGGGAGCGAAGTGTGGACTTGGAAAAACAGGGATGAAAGTAGGCTGCATGCTGTCGAAATGCGATTTCTCAGGCCAATCTGTGGTAAAACTTTGTACGGTAGATGCACAAATGTTGAGATCCGTACATTATGTAATGCTGAGACAAGCATCATCGACAAAATCAAGAAAAGACTTCTGCGCTGGTTTGGACATGTAGAGCGAATGGACAGCGAAAGAACGGCTTAGAATATTTACAGTGCGAATGTTGATGGATGCAGAAAAAGAGGAAGCAAAGAAAGACAGGGCATGACCAAATCCACCAAATACTTGAAGATGGACATGTCAAAAGTCGGAATAATCAGCGAGCGTGGATGAGAAGATGTATGAATGTAGAGGAAGCGAGATCTGAATGCAAAGAAAGAGTGATGTGGCGTTCTATCCTCTCGGCCTGCTCTTACGGGGAAACGGCGGGATCGTTTGTTGTTGTTGTTGTTTAGGTAGATTGATTACTGAGCGTAATGCTCCGTTAATTTAGTTGACCGCATTCACTCTTTTTTCAACATCTTTTTCTACTCTTCCATCTCTTGAAAATATGTTTCCCAAATACACAATTTTTTCTACTTGTTCGAGATATTTGTTGTTTTCATTTATTATGCAGTCAGTAACCTCACTTCCTCTTTCAAATCTCATCAATTTTGACTTAAGTTCGTTCATCACCAATTCACTCTCCAGCCATACATCATACATCATACATTCTAGAGACTATTTGTTGCCTATGTGTTCAAAAGACTAAGTATTTACGCCCAGCTTAATACGATTAAAATTGTATATTATGCACTTGTACAGTCATCGCTTTCCTATGGAATAATTTGATAGGGGGGAACTTACAACAACCATATTAAACCATTAGAAACTGTTCAAAAATTTATATTAAAAATAATGCTTCACAAAAATCGCACTTTTCCCTCTTTCCAATTGTTTAAAGAAGCTCAACTTTTAGACCTAAGACAAATATATTGTTTTCAATGTTTAAAATATATATTTAAGAACCAAAATTTATTTACAAGCAATTCAAATAGATCGAGTCAAAGAAGGAATCGTGTGTTAGAAATACCACATTGTAAAACGAGGCTCGCACAGAGACATGCATATTTTATAGGCCCAAAAATTTTTAATTCTTTTTTTACTGTTAATATTTCATTGATTCTTCAAAATTTTCCTTCTTTCAAAAAACATGCACTATCCTGGATTCAAACTAAAGATATGAACTCTTTTTTTCTATGATTTATTTTGTTCCCCTTTAATAATAAAAAATATTTTAATGTTTTTTTATATATTTTTTAATTACAATAAAAAAAAAAATACCATATTATCTTTTACAGAATATTTTATTTCTTCTTTCTAATGTTATACAAAAATATTATAACTGTCCTTTGTTTATTATAGGAGCAAAAATTCATTAAAATTTTCTTGTATACCCACGAACAGGCCATGCCTTTGTGGTTTTTTTTGTTTACTATTTTTCTAACAATATTTTGAGTTTGTCCAAATTTTTGTAGACAAGGACTGGATTCAACTCCCTGGGGAGCTGTTTATATTAACATATTACAACAGAGATGAAGAACATTTAAGAAAATGTAATATAGAAGTCTAGGGATCTACAGGGCTTATGACCTGTCAATGGCTGGTTTAAGTGGCCACTTTACACACTGTGTAACATTCACCATTCAGCCTATATTTGAACATCTATATTCCTTGAATTCTTTCACCTGTTGATGTTTGTGAAGTTAAAGAGCTGAAACCTTTATTTATGCGGTTTTAAAACTAGGTATATATGTGCATCTATATTATTTATATTACAAAACGCACAATGAAAATAAAAAAACCTAACATAAGCTATACACTTGTGGAGCGGTTGATTCAATATTGGTTTGGGTGAATGAGACAATCCATTTTACTTCTACCTAGCTCCACTATCCATTTTTTATAGCCTTTTTAAACGTTTTCTCCTTACTAATTGTTTTAATAGATAGTGGAAGTAGGTTTCAGATTTCAATTGAATAATACTCAAAATCTCTTTGTCCGAAAGTGGTATTAGTTTGTATTTGTTTAAGTTGTCTTTGAGTTGTGGATCTAGTGATTATATTATTTGTATGTGATGTATTGTAGGGGTTATGTCTTTCATTTGAGTAAGAGTAGTTTTTTAATCTGTAAGTGAGTACTGTTTAAGCGTATAATTGTTTCGGTGTCGTAAGTTGTGATTTGTGGAATATTTCTTCAGTAGATGTCTGTATCGGGACTCTGAGTATTATATTAATTATGGATTTTTGTGCAACAAATACACTATTTAAAACTGTGTCACTCGCACCACCCCAACCGATTATACCGTACTCCAAAATTGATTGGCACAATGCAAAATAAATCTTTAAAAATTCCTGTACATTTACCATATTTCGCCCGTCTCTATGATCTTTTATGACGTGGTAATTAGAATGTACGTGTATATTAACTTGGTATGTACGCGTATACATTTTGTTTTTCTGAAAGTTGCATTTTCAGCGGCTGTGGGCCTGAAAAAACACCGCCGTGTTGTCTTTAGACCGAAGTATTTCGGCCACAACGAGCCAAACCGAAATAG
This sequence comes from Micrasema longulum, assembly GCF_059751315.1. NCBI lineage: Eukaryota > Metazoa > Arthropoda > Insecta > Trichoptera > Brachycentridae > Micrasema > Micrasema longulum. The sequence continues at coordinate 38,567 of NW_028280238.1, read as the reverse complement.
ACAAATAGATACAAACTCTGGGCCCTGGCGGACAGGGTTGCCAAAACGATACAAAATATCATTTTAAAAAAATAACTACAATTATTATCATCATTAGTGGCGCTACAGCCCGTTGTGCGCCCTGGCCTCCTCCAGAATCGGTCTTCATTCCTCCCTGCACCCTGCGGCTCTTCTCCAGTTCATCGGGCCAATTGCTCTAAGGTCACTCTCCACATTAATCAGCCATCTTAATTTTGGTCTGCCTTCCTGAGTGGTATTGTCGGCGCCACTTGCCTGTTGGCAGATGAACGCTCGAAATAGTCTGGTTCGCGGGATGATCACACACGGTCAGTTCAAGTTGTTATTATAGGGGCCGGGACAATATTGGTACCCGCGGTAGGTATGTAACCTCTTAATGTAACCTCTCTCTGTAACCAGGGCCTAGTAGGTAGCATATAAATTTGAACGCCTCAACCTAGTCAATATGCTATACACACATAGAGTAATGCGGCGTAAAGCTAGGGTTTCCTAGGACAGCGGTGCCCGTATTTTAACGGCCGTAGTGAACGGTGATGCGGAGTACAGCCGTCGTAACGGTGACTAGAGTGTGGTTTTCTAAGAAAACGGTGTTATCAACACCATTTAACACCGTTTCCCTAGGAAACCACTCTCTAGTCGACGTCACGACGGCTGTCCACCGCATCACCGTTCACTACGGCCGTTAAGATGCGGGCACCGCTGTCCTAGGAAACCCTAGCTTAACCAGGTATATATAATCTTTTTTGGGATACGATTATCATTCATTATGTGTATATGGCCCAACTATTGTAATCTTCTTATTTTTATGAATTGTGCAAAGTTGGGTATATTTTTATAGCATCATCATTTAATTTTCCACATCCAGTGGTGCATAGAGCATTGCGTTCGCACACCAAATGCATTACCTGATACACGAAGGTAAGGTGACAAGTCTTGCTGCCAGGAATCCAACGAAGGACTTCAAGAATAATAGGCGAAATCACCAACAAACTACTTTTTACGATTTTTTCCTTTATTCTCATCAAAGATGTTTTTATAATAGCTTTGTTTTTAAATCACGTTTAAAGAAACATATTTTTCTTCCTTAATCACTCAACTTTACCTCTTTTTTCCCCCTTTTCCCATCTAAGACTAGTTTTAATATTAATCCATATATCTACTTCATTGATTATACGCAACAAATAATACTATTTGATTTTCTAAACAGGTGAAAAAAGATTCCCGATTTTCCGGGAAAGAATGATTAAGTGTTTAGAATTTATTTATTCATACATTTATGGTTTAAAGAACCGTTTACAAATAATTACAGCAGTGAACAATAATTAGCTAGTACATAATATGAAATAAAATAGAATAATTTAAACTAAACAATTTAGTGAACACGAAATATAAAGTAACAAAAAAAGGAAAAAAGAAACATAACATCCCTTAATAAAAGATAACAAGTAACATTATAAAATCTTATGATTTAAAATATTATCTTAATCATTTTGGTAAGGTATCCAAAATGAAACAATATTAAATATTAAATCGGACCGTTTTAAAAATGTCATATTAAGACGAAAAGTGTCACATTACTCTTGCACATATTTTTTTAAAATTCAAGTAGAATTTATTTTTATTATTATTATTTATAAAAAATAAAATTAAAGAATAAAATTAAATTAAATTCTTATATTTTAGATACGTAACCAATTATAAAAATTAAATTCTTCAAGCATTACTGCAAATTAACTGCATTTACAAAAAACTATCTTTTAAAAAAAAATGGGAATGATTAAACGTACTATTTTTTTTTAAATATCAAATTATTCATTTCTCCAAAATCGGAAATAATTCAAGTATTTCTTTTTCTAAAATAGCGAAAGATAAAACTATATTTTTCACTGAAAAATATGAACTATTGTTTTAACTACGTGCATTTGTAAAGGCCACTGTAAAACATATAAAATGATAATTATTCAACTTTTGACTTGAATTATTTGTTGTTTAAAATGCGGAATTTTAGAACAGTCTAAAACTTTGCCAACCCTAGTTAGCAGAACCAGTTGATAAATTGACTTAATGTAAAAAAGCATTTTTTCTTCATACGGTAAAATTAAATTATGAATACGTTAAAAATATTTTTTTACTTGTCATTCATAAATATTAAAAAATGTAAAAGTTGCGATTTTTTTTTAAATCACCATCATCATACACGCATACCTGGCGCGCATCCGGGGGTGCAAAGAGCACTACATTAAAACACCTAATGCAGAGTACCTCGATCGTCGGTAACATAAAAGTAGTCTTACGCTTCAGATACCATTCCGGGGAAAATAAACAATTTCAGTTTAAACCACCTTTAAAACAAAGATTTCAGTGTAATGATGTAATAACTTATATTTACATATAAGTTATTAACATAAAAATACTTGGTACACTTCCACTTATTTATTTGACCAATTAGCGCTTTTACTTTTTTTTAAATTTTCTGTATAAATTATCCTTACACTGTATAATATTCACCAGTCTGAAGATGCCCATTAGAGGGTGAAAGCGCTAATAGGTCAAATAAATAAGAGGAAGTGTACCAAGTTTTTTAAATGAATAACTTATAGAAACTCAAGAATTCTCAATAAATGATATAATTAAATAAATGTTTTTTTACTACAACACAGATGAAGATCATTTTGTAGAAGGAGATATGGAGGTCTAGGCATTTACAGGGCTTATAAACTATCATTGGCTGGTTTGAGTGGCCACTTTATAACATTCACCATTCCGCCTATATTAGAACATCTATTTTTTTATTTGTCATTTTATTTAAATTTGTTGCAACAGAGAGGGAAAACATTTTTGAGAAGCGAATACAGGAGTCTATTTTAAAATAATTTAAAAAATGTTTTTTTTTCCAAAAAAAGGGTATATTTTAATTAATTACTACATGTTTCAACAATATTTTGAGTTTATCCAAATTTTTTAAACGAGGACTGGATTCAACTCCCTGGGAGCTGTTAACATTAACATATTACAACAGAGATGAAGAACCTTTTAAAGAAGGTAATATAGCAGTCTATGAATAAACAGGGCTTATGACCTGTCATTTTATTTAATTTATTTTATTTTATTTGGGATTTTTACAGCTATTACATAAACAAAATAAGTTGAAAAATGTTAACAATACTAGAGCCAATTAAAAAAATCCACTGTAAATCTAACGACACATAATATATAAGAAAAGAGTTTCCGTAATTGTATGTGTGACGTTTGAGTTCATGTGTATGTGAATGTGTGTATGCGTGAATGAATGGGGGAGAGGGTGCGTGTGTGTGGGTGCGTAAGTATAAAAAATAATTGTTTAAAACTTGTAATTATATTAAATTGGTACAAGAAAGAGCTTGGTAAAAAGTTTGAAGCCATGGCTGGTTTAAGTGGCCACTTTACACACTGCGTGACATTCACCATTCTGCCTATGTTTGAACATCCAAATTTCCTTAACTCTTCCATCTGTTGACTTTTGTGAAGTAAAAGAGCTGAAACCTTTATTTATCATGCGGGTGAGATTCATCCGGCTGGACCAATTCACCTACTAGGCAACGCCTGAATGCAATTTTCCAATTTTGTCAGTCAATCCAGCCAGTCTGCAAGCATTTGGACATACTCAAAACATTGTTGAAAATTTATTCATTAACCCTAACGGATTATTACGTTCATTAATTTTACAAAAAATATATATATTTTTTATTCATACTCTGTTGTTGATAATTTTTTTTTACATCTTTTGAAATGTTTGTCTGAGTCTTTTGTTTACTTTTGTCTGGTAGTTTATTGTGTAATTTCAGTTCCTGGTTTATTAGTCTCGATTGTCCTTGTCTCGTTTTGGAAAGTTGTATGTGATATTGTTCTGATATTCTTGTATTTTAATACAATTCTTTTCAAGTTTTGGTTCTTTGCCTACAATGATATCAGTGGCTAACTTATGAATAAATTTAAAAGATTCTAGTTGAAAAAGTTTATTTACATTTTTTTTTTTTTTTAAGAGTTATTTAGTTGGTTTTAGATAAGGGAGGTCATATACTAGCTTCAATATTTTATTTTGCTATCGTTGTAGTCTGTTTATGTCATTTTTGTTTCCTGTTCCCTATAATTGTTGCATATAACATATTTTAGATTTAATTAGCGTCATACGTACGAATTTTTTCCGTTTTTGGAACAAAGTTTTTGATTTTTTAAAAAAGACTCAATAAAGTTTCTCTTTTGATAATAATATTATTAATGTGAGTTGTCCATGTCAATTGTCTGTCTATTTTTAGTCCTAAGTATCTTACATGTTCAATTTCAATAAAAAGTGCATAATTTATGTGAACATCTATTTTATGACATTTTTTTCTAGATTCAAAATGGATAATACTCGATTTTTTTAATAACGTTTAAGTAATTTTAAATTTGTCCATTTAGTCAATACCGTTAGGTCTTTGCTTACGTCATTTTTTATCAGCACGTCAGTTTGATTTTTATAGAATAGTCCAATGTCGTCATCAAATGACGCTAATTACCTTACATTTATGAAAAATGTTATTTTTTATTTATTTATTCATATTTTACTCTTACAAACCATAAACAATAATAAAAATAATGTGACCTCACTGGGGTTACTCGTGCCGAGGACACTTAACAATATACTTTTTTGAAATGTTTTTACATTTGAGAATAAACAAAGAAGACTAACTTAATAAACAGAGATAATAAACAATATATTCAGACTGCTTTAAAAACTAGGTAAATATGATAATCTATGTTATTTATATTATAACAAAAACCTAACATACACACTTTTGGAGCAGTTGATTCAATATTGGTTTGGGCGAATGAGACAATCCATTTTACTTCTACCTGGCTCTAATATCCATTTTTTATAGCCTTTTTATATTTTCTCGTTACTAATTGTTTTAATGGATAGTGGAAGAAGGTTATAGATTTTAATTTAATAATTATCAATATATCCTGCATCTGGTGTACCAATGCAGGATATATTGATAATTATTGCTCTATGCACCACTGCGTTCCGCAAAGAGACGTAATGATGCGTGTAGGTACATTTAGTCTACATTTCTACCAAATAATTTCACAAATCGCCCGATTCCTAAAAAATCTTTTTTCCAATAGTATTTTTACATTTCCTGTAATGTGGTTTTCGCGTATACAAAACGATAGTTTTATGAATTTCTCTATAAATATTTTGATAATAATTTTTCTTTGAACTGTGATGTAAATTTTTTGTAAACATGAAAACAGTTTTAGGCAGATACCACAACAGTGGAAATATATTTCAACGCCTTTTCTGGGCTTATGGCTTGTCAAAAGCAGGTTGTACTGGTACTGGATATTAGACTTTTTTTTAAAAGAGCCGTTGACACATTTTAGGGCCTCAAATGTGAATGCTATCTTCAACTGTATATATCGAGACGGTATACTTAACTTCTGTACTATCTGTATCTTACCTCGGTATGTTCTACCTACTTGTCATATCGACATGATATGATCGAAACAAGCCAATGAATGACCGCAAAAAATTAGTCCGCGTTCCTTACGTCATTAACGTTTAAAATAGTTCTCATATATATTTTAAATAGGCTTCTATGATAACAAGTGCTCACTTCAAAGCGACAATTAACTCCAATAAATTATAATTCAAGCAAAAAAAGCACGCTTGAACATGATTTTTAAAAGACTTTTGACACTTGCCAAGACGATATGCTTAACGATCGTCTGTATTTATCTACCAAGCGACTACAAAGCCGGCTCCTTTAACGTCTCGATACGTACAGTTCGGAAGATAGTAAAACAGACGGAAAAAATATAATTACTAAATTTATTTTTTACATAAATTGATAACATTTTACGGCTAGATGCTCTTGTATGCTTATGAGCAGCATCTAGCTAGTCTAGCCACTGCATCTAGCCACTCGTTTCCAAAACTGACAGTCATGTCAGAATTTAATTCTACTTTAAAATTTACTTATATTTCTCTCATATTTTTAATAGGCTTTTAAAAAAAAAGTGCTCACCTCAAAACAATGGAAAATTTTAATAAATCATACTTAAAGGAAAAACTGCTCGGTGGAACAAAATTTTTGACACTTTTAATGCGTAGATAAGCGTATCAAGGGGTTCTAGACCCGGCGGTATCAACGGCATATAATATATAAGCATCCAAGGGCGCGAGTTGCACTTTGTTTTGTAATAAATGGGTGGCATTGTTTTAATGTGCCATTGTTTTTGTCAATTTTAGTCAGGCGCTCAACGGAATCAGTTCCGTGGAGTGTAATTTTTTTGCATTTCGGTAGTTTTAAAACGTGTTCGAATTTGTTATGTGATTAAGTTATATCTTTACGAATAAAAAAATAATTTTATCAATATAGATAATTAAAAAATGTTCAGACAGTTATAAGCTTCAAACTTCTGTTGAGGACCAAAAGTATTATGGAATATTTTTTTTAATAATTTTTGCGTTCAATGCAATCCAAAAGACAACTTTTTAGACCCCTTTCACTTTGATATCAAAAAAAAAAAACTTCCTACATCATCGGCCTGCTCTATTGGACATGCATTAACATACTTTCGAAACGAAGGCATGCCATGCCGAGGGGTCTGTTTTTCCCAAATACCTTTCGTCCGGCTTAGCGCATAGCGCCTAACAGTTGGTCGCGTCCCAAAATAGTTTCCAAGATGTAATCCGGAGTTGGACCAAAATAGCCTGAACCGCGGGGTATTTTGGGACAGCGGGACAAAAAATCGATCGGCTGACGATTTTTTTCAAAATTCCGCAAACTTGAGTCATCCGGAATCTTAAAAATAATTATTTTAACGTACAAACAAACAGACGTCCTACATCCAGGCAGACAAAAAACACAGTTATGTGTGTGAAATGTTCTAGCCAATTTTGCTGGTGCAATTTTGGTCCACTTTTTTCAACAAATCTGGCGTCGATTCCGAAACGATTCGAATAGCTCCCAATGTTTCAAGAGTTGTTGGTTTGTTTGAAAGTGTGTTTGTTTGTATTTCCTTCACGTCTCAACGGAGCGACTGATTGACATATTTTTTTGCATGGGGATAGCCAGAGAAGAGAACCTTGTTTATTAATTATAAAAATGGGAATACTAACAAAAATAATAATAATAACACATTTATTAATTTATTTATTTAAACGCCTTGTAGGCTTCTACGTGTTTTAGATACGTACATACAAATAAAGACCGATATGTATTTTACACAGAAGTAGCGAAAAATAAAAATGAATTTTAGAAGAAAAATAAAAATATGGAAAAAATCATCTTTACATGTTAGTATAAAATATATGGGTATAATAAACATAGATAATATAGATAAACATAAACTAATTGCAAACATTAATATGTAGTGTTTAAAACTGTCTGAACATTTTCTTAATTTTCTCTGTTAATGAAATTAGTCTTCTTTGTTTATTCTCAAATGTAAAAATATTTTTTTAAAAGTATATTGTTAAGTTACAATATTTGAGTTTGTCCAAATGTTCGTAGACAAAAGACTGGATTTCACCCCCTCGGAAGTCATAAAGATTAACAAATTACAACAGGGATGGAGAATACCTTAAACAAGGGAATATGGAAGTCTAGGCATTTAATGCCTAGAGGCCTAAGGTATTCTCCATCCCTGTTGTAATGTGTTATATTGTTAATTGTCCTCGGCACGGATAACCCCAGTGAGGTCACATTATTTTTATTATTAATTATAGTTTATAAAAAAAAATTATGAATAAATAAATAAATATAGTACATACATATATTGCACATATTGCAGTAGAAAGAACAGAAGTGCATTTTAAAATATAAAAACAGACGTGCATTTTATACAACAGTAGCCAAGAATAAAATTAATTATGAAGAGGAGAAAAAAAAATATCATCTTTACATATATCAATAAACAATATGTTTTATTTTTATTTTTTATTTATTTGGGAAACCATTAGTTCTGCATTCATATTTATTATAAACAAACAGATATAGTGTATAAACTCAGAACTAATAACAGATTTCCACCAAGTATACTACTCGTTAATATTTTTCAATAACCAAAGACTTTTTTTTTTAAGAACAGTAAATTATTGTAAATTGGGCGGGATTAGGACAAGGATGCTTGAAGAGAGGATAAGGAGGGGAAGGGAGATGTACATATTTATTATTATAATGTCTACCAAGTTACATAATGCATTTTGAGTGTAAATTTTAAATCTGACAGGGTGATGTTTGTGTAATCTATATCTTTAAATTTTGTATTGTACACTGAAAAAGTCCTACGAAAAAAAGCATTTTTAACATACGATGTTTTACTTATTGGTACATGAAACAGGTGGTACCGTCTACAAATCCTGGCTGGCACATGTATTGTTATTAAACTAAGTAGTTCTGTACAGTCAACTATTCCTGTCATAATTTTGTGAACAGTAGTTGGTCCGCACACACTCTGCGGTATTGTAGGGAAATGATTCCATGGTAGGTGGAGGCAGTGAGTGTTGATACATAAAAAATACCGGTTTTGTATTTGAGGTACTTTATAAATTTCTTTTGAATATTTTCTATTCTTGTTATATATATGGCATACTGGGGATTCCATATCTGAGATGCGTATTTCAAATGGCTTCTGACAAACGTATAATATAATGAAATTAGAGCCTTTGGATTATCAAAGTGTTTACTCATTCAAATTATGAAACTTAACATGCTCAATGCTTTGGAGGTAATTTTATTGATATGCGATTCAAAAAGTAGTTTCGAGTCTAAAAAAAAGTCAACAGATGGAAGAGTTTAGGAAATATGGATGTTCAAACATGGGCAGAATGGTGAATGTTACACAGTGTGTAAAGTGGCCACTTAAACTAGCCAATGACAGGTCATAAGCCCTGTAAATGCCTAGACTTCCATATTCCCTTCTCAGAAATTTTTTCTCTCTCTGTTGAAAAAAAATTAAATACAATCCCAAGATCTTTAAGCACCCCTCCTGACTCAAGATGACTTCCATGTCTGCCTAGATTATGTCATGAATATACCCATTGTACATTTAAATAGATTCTAAGATTGTCTATTTATTCATTTTTTTTTTATTTAACTTTTTGTACATAATGTTAATTGTACATTGGCGGGCTTAGTGCCAAATTGCAATTTCCTCCAACCAACCATAAAATAAAAGTTTTATTTTTATAATTCAAGTTACAAACCACATTCAAAAGAAAATAAAAATGAAAAAACTAAAGATGTGTAAAAATAGAAATAACTGTAATTGTATATAAATTACTTTAAATCAATACTATTACTCAATGGAAAAATAAATAAAACGGAAAGAAGAAAGGAGGAGAGAATGAGAAAGAGAAAATAGATGAACAATATTTTGAGTTTGTCCAAATTTTCGTAGACAAGGACTGGATTCAACTCCCTGGGGAGCTGTTTATATTGACATATTACAACAGAGATGAAGAACATTTAAGAGAAGGTAGTATAGAAGTCTAGGCATCTACAGGGCTTATGACCTGTCAATGGCTGGTTTTAGTGGCCACTTTACACACTGTGTAACATTCACCATTCTGCCTATATTTGAACATTTATATTCCTTCAATTCTTTCATCTGTTTGTGAAGTTAAAGAGCTGAAACCTGCATTTATGCGGGTGAGATTCATCCAATTTAATTATTTCACCTACATACTAGGCAACGCCAGAAAATGTTATTTTTTCCATTTCTATACTTCTTCATGGACCAGGTAATTTATCAACAATATTTTGAGTTTGTCCAAATTTTTGTAGGCAAGGACTGGATTCAACTCCCTGGGGAGCTGTTTATATTATGTAGGTGAAAGTAATTTTTGACATGAAAATATTTTTAAAAAAATATTTTTCCCCATCTGCATCATTGAAACAATTTTATCGAATTTAAATGATGTTCTGACAAACTCAAAATATTGTAGATAAATTACCTGGTCCATGAAGAAGTATAGAAATTGAAAAAATAACATTTTCAGGCGTTGCCTAGTACGTAGGTGAAATAATTCAATTAGATGAATCTCACCCGCATAAATGCAGGTTTCAGCTCTTTAACTTCACAAACATCAACAGATGAAAGAATTGAAGGAATATAGATGTTCAAATATAGGCAGAATGGTGAATGTTACACAGTGTGTAAAGTGGCCACTTAAACCAGCCATTGACAGGTCATAAGCCCTGTGGATGCCTAGACTTCTATATTACCTTCTCTTAAATGTTCCTCATCTCTGTTGTAACATGTTAAGAAAATAGATGTTTCTTCAGACGTGATGTAAACAGAGATAATGTAGTAACATCTTTGATGGTGGATGGGAGATGATTCTACAGTCGAGCTGCATGACATCATATGAGTTAGAGAAGAAAGAGGAATTGTGGATGGGTATTCAGAGGATGCTCAACTCAACTCGCCTGGGTCTCAATATTAATAAAAAAAGACTCAGATTACGTGCAACAAATCCTGTCCTGACCCTGATCAGCCTCTCTATAATAATGGACGGAGGATTGAGAAAGTTGATAGCTTTAAATACTCTGGAGTTCACATCACTAAGAATGGAAGCATGTACAGAGAGCTCGCAACCCGCCCAGGAATTGCTGGAGCAACTTTTTACATGATTTGTGTTGTCTGGAACTCTAGTATATACTCTGTCAAAACAAAATGTCGATTATTTAACTCTTGTTTAACGCTAGTACTCCTATATCGGTGCGAATCTTGGCACCTTACCAAAGCTCAAAACGCCAAACTTCTGAGTTTTGAGAGTGAGTACTTGAGGAGAACATTGGGTATACGCTGATTTAATTTTATAAATAACATTGAATTTCGAGAACGGACGCAGCAGCCTCCTATGGCGAGCGTCTTGGGGATGCGGCGGTGGACCTGGCTTGGACACGTGCTGCGCACGCCTTCGCAACGGTTCGTCATGTTCATAATACTAGACACTTTGCTATATATACTTGTTTTACCATTCTCTCGTCGTCCATTCGTTCTACGTGACCAAACCATCTCAGAGACCCTTTCTTAATCTTATCATTTATACTTGTCTCAGATTTACACTCTCGCCTGATTTCATCATTCGTAACCCTGTCATACATTGATTTCCCACACATTCGTCTAAGAGATCGCATTTCAACCGCGTTCACTCGGCTTTCATCCTTCCTCTGCCAGTTCCATGTTTCACTTCCATACATAAGTGTTGGGACTAAAACTCCGTTACGTGACATACAATTATTAAAAATATATACAAAAGCTAGGGTTTCCTAGGACAGCGGTGCCCGTATCTTAACGGCCGCAGTGAACGGTGATGCGGTGGATAGCCGTCGTAACGTCGACTAGAGAGTGGTTTTCTAGGGAAACGGTGTTAAATGGTGTTGATAACACCGTTTTCTTAGGAAACCACTCTCCAGTCACCGTTACGACGGTTATCCACCGCATCACCGTTCACTACGGCCGTTAAAATACGGGCACCGCTGTCCTAGGAAACCCTAGCTTAATGGTGATAATATAAATATTTTTTTGACTTAATGGTTAAGCTTCATATATCATCTGGTCCATTAGAGCTATTAATATTTAGGTCATCTAAGTATTTAGAAATTTCATTTTCCCTAATAGGTTTTAATTGGGATAATTCAGGGGTTGAAGTTTGGTTACTGTCTGGGCTGTGTGGTATGGAGTCATTTAGATGCATTTTAAGTGAAGAATTGTCTTCTATAAGCGATAAAGCACTTTCCGTGAAAAAATCATTAAATTTACTGACAATTTCTTTACCATCCATTAAAGTTATACTATCATCAATAATTAATTTTGGCGTAAGTATAGCCTGTGAGCTCACCAATACATGACAGATGACATCAACATAACCATAGAAAAACATAGCAGTTGAGCTCTCAGAAGTAAAGCAACGTGAATGCAGCAATGCTTGAACTACATGTCAATAATATTCTAATAGTAAATAATATTATTTGGCCATACGGAACTTTAAAGCACACCTTGGTTTAATTACTAATAGTATTTTATCGGTTAGGTAGGTGTATTTAAAAAAATGTTGCGTACCTGAAAAAAGCACAAATAATTATGTTTTTGTAAATGATGTCAGTAGCGACACTCAGAGAGTGGCTTTGTGACGTTTTGACATTTTTTATAAGAAATTCATGGCGTAGCCGAAATACTGTTATAAAAACGAGGATGTTTTTGTTGATTGACGTTAGCAGGCGCTACCCAGGGGCGACTTTGTGACGTGAGAAATTATTTTTAAAAAAAGATTTATGGCGTTGCCGAAATATTGTAATTAAAACGAGGATGTTTTTGTTGATTGACGTTAGCAGGCGCTACCCAGGGGCGACTTCATGACGTGATGAAATTATTAATTTAAATATTTTTTTTCATTTTACATAGCGTAGCCGAGATAAGAAATTGCGTGGTGTTTCGAAATTTAACCGTGTAGGTAGCCGCCTAGTAACAATATTATTTTTGTATTTGTATAACTCCTGTTTTATAATGTTTATGTATTTATCGCTATAAGAATTAAACTAAAGATAGTTTTTACTTTTAATCGCTATCCGTTTTTCAAATTATGTTTGTAACACTCAGTAATATTTATTTTTCAAGTATTCAATGTTATTCTTGCATTTTAATTAATATTGTTAATATAAAGCGTACTTTTATTTATTCGAATTTACTAGACTGTTTTTATTACAAAAAATAAAAATGCATATTTCTCTATGTATTTTTCTGTTATAAACAATCTATTAAAATAATACACATCAAATTTCCATTGTCTGTTGATTTTATTTGCAATCTTCTTTTTTTTCGATGGTTAAAACTCTAGGAAATTCAAAGACAATAAAATTTTTACTGTCATATATTGGCGAGCTCACACGCTATACATAGCCCTTAATTTTTTGGGAGTTATATACTGAGTTTGTTTTCAGTTTGAAATTTCATTAATCACATCCCATATTTTTTTAGGAACTTGTTCACAAACATTTGGACAAACTCAAAATATTTCTGACTATTAGGCCGGAATATTAAAAAAAACATTTTATGGTGGTTTAAAGCTGTTAACATACGAGGGATGCAATAACATATAAACGGATTCGAGTTGGCTCCAACAAGACGAAATTATTGCGTGGGAAATGTGTAATTCATACATAATATGGCTTCACATCGGATCTCCTGTGGCACAGTCACAACTGCATGTAATTTGGCGGACCATAATAGAATTAGGAAAGCGAGACAAACGTTCGTACAACATGTTAATATAGTTATTTTAGCTTGCTCAAGGCTAAAAGAACTGTTTTTAATAATCCAATTTATTTTATTTTACACTTTATATACATCTTTATATGTATTATAATTACTCTGTACGTGTGATGTCACCGATCTCCTCCTAGACGGCTTAACCGATTTACGTGCGGTTTTCAGAGAAATATAGATCTTTGCGCTGTGCGTGTTCGTAGATATTAAAATCTTCAATCTAATATGTGAAAAATAAATAAGAAGCATTAATGTTTTATTCATCGATCTACGAGGGTGTCATTCGAGGAGAATGCATTTACAAAAAAATATTATTTTTTTTGTGTTTAGAAAAAGTTTGTTTTTTAATGTTTGCAAACAGCGTTTGATCCTTTCCTTAAATTCCTTATAATTTCTACCCATTTTTTTTACTGCATTTTAGGTAATACTAAAATAATATTAAAATAAAAAATCGTTTCCCTACAAAAGTACACCCCTCTGTTGGTGAGAAGACCGGAGTTTGACGTTTGCAAAAAGATTGCCGTATTTGAAAAAATGTTTATTTAATGTTTTGGAATTCAACCATAAACAAGTACCGACTTATCAATGAAAAGTCTTTTTCCAAACATATACATACAAGGGCGGGCATATTGCCTTAAGGCAATTTCTTCCTACCTACCCAAACCGTTCAGTTTGAGAAAATTATAAATACATGGACATATTGAATCTTACAATTTTATACAAAAATTAAAAACAAAGATTAACAAAATAAATATATATTTAAAAAAATAACACTATACTATGAAGGGTGGAGAGGGGATGGGAAGGAAAGAAGAAGGATAAAGGAACAATTTAAATATTTAGATAGTGACATTTCAATCTTGACTTAAATGTAAATAAAGAAGGGGCCGTCTCATATATTAGTGGGTAGATTATTTCACAATCAAGCGGCTACTACTGTGTAAGAGCTTTTAATACCCTGTCATCGCTCTAATTTTCTTGCCTCCTCTTTCACAGTAGTAGCCGCTCGAATGTGGAATAATCTATCCACTTATGTCAAAGACGCCCCTTCTTTTTTTACATTTAAGTCAAGATTAAAATGTCACTATCTAAATATTTAAATTGTTCCTTTACCCTTCTTATTTCCTTCCCATCCCCTCTCCTCTCTTCATAGTAAAGTGTTAATTTTTTTATATATATTTATTTTTGTTAATCTTTGCTTTTAATTTTTGTATAAAATTGTAAGATTCAATATTTCCATGTATTTATAATTTTCTCAAACTAAACGGTTTGGGTAGGTAGGAAGAAATTGCCTTAAGGCAATATGCCCGCCCTTATATGTATATTTATTGTATATGTATATAAAGTGTCAAATAAATAAAGAGGAGACAAGAAAATTAGAGCGTTGACAGGGTATTAAAAGGGTTCTCTCGTTACTAGAACGAAGAGATAGTCCGTGTTGGGAAAGAGGTTGGATGAGCTCTCTCAGATAAACAGGCAAAGTGGGATTATTTAAAATATTGTGAAGAACTGATAGAATGTGAATGTTTCTTCCATACCTGATAATGAGACAGTGTAGTTGCGTGCGATACTCGGTTATGTGGTCAAATTTGCGAAGGTCAAAGATATAACGAATACAAATATTTTGCAATCGTTCTAACTTATAAATTAATTCAGAGTTATTAATAATAATTTATTAAAATAGTCCCGAAAATTCTGCGACCTAGAGTATGCCGATGATGCGGTTATAATTGACGATTCAGTCAGGGGTCTTAAGGCCACTGTAGATAGCCTAAATAGGTACTCCGCATGCATGGGTTTAAAAATCAATATTGCAAAAACCCATGCACCGTGTCTTCATGCCTTGATGCCCAAAATCCCCTGACTGTCAAACCAATTCATCGAAATTGTCGAGAGTTTCAAATACCTGGGAGTATATGTGACGGAAAAGTCCCGTCCGTCGAGTCCCTGTCCGTAGAACTCGTCAATTTGTACTCTTCGACATTCCTAAGTCAATGACTAACTATTTAAAAAATAGCACTCTACGAAGAATACAGATTACCCATAATGACAGTTTTAGTGACATCGACATACTACATTGTAAATACCATATTTTTATCAGATCAGTTAAAGACATTTTAAATTTATCTCCTGCTTGACTTTTAACTTTTAATTTGATTCTTAATTTTGTCTTTCAATTTTAACTTTTTAATTTTAATTCTTAATTTTAACTTTTAATTTAAACTTTTAACTTAATTTTAATTTAAACTTTTCGTTTTAATTTTAACTTTTACTTTTAATTTTAATAATTTGATTTCAACTCTTAATTTATACTTACCTACATCTACTACCTGCATCGAATAATTTATTGTTAGTAGTGATTTTTTTTACAATTAAATTGAAATGTTCATGGAAGCAGAGAGAGAGGGAGGAAAGTAGAGTAGCTTTACAATGTCTTCTCCTTTATATGAACTTTTTGTGTAATATTTTTATTTTTACTTTTTTAGAATTAAATTATTTTTCCCCTCTCCTCCTGCATTCATTAGTGTGAAATCTGTAATTGGTCTTACTTTTTAAAATTGTTCTTTTGTACCTTGTTTTTTATATAAAGACTGTATGATTTCATTAATAAATAAATAAATAAAATGGCAGCTTTCAAAATGAACTGGGAGTGCGGCTAGGAATAACAGGCGCCGCATTTAAAAGTATGAAGGCTGTCTGAAGATCGGATATTTACTCGGTGAAAATCAAATTCCGCCTATATAACACCTGCATAACACTGGTTCTCTACGGATGCGAATCGTGGCACCTCACTAAAAGGGCCCAAAGCAGCAAAATTCTGAGTGTTACGATAAGGTGTCTCAGAAGAATATTGGGTGTGCGATGGTTTGACTTGGTTAGGAATGAAGTAATAAGAGAATGGACGCAGCAAACTCCGGTGATAACTGTCATCAAGCGGAGGCGATACGGTTGGCTTGGCCATGTGCTGCGGATGCCTCCGGAGAGCCTTAACCACGCTTGCCTACCTTACAAGGAATCAGGTTCTCGACGTCCTGGACGTCCACTGCTGACTGTTCGTCTAAAACTACGACTTAAGGTTTTGGTTTATATGATCATGCCACGTTTGCTTGGTCGTCCTCGTCTCACGCTGCCATTCATTTTCACCATATATACTTGTTTTACCATTCTTTCGTCGTCCATCCGTCCTACATGACCGAACCGTCCCAGGGACCCTTTTTTAATCTTATCAGTTATACTTGACTCAGATTTACACTCTCGCCTGATTTCATCATTCGCAACTCTGTCATACATTGATTTCCCACACATTCGTCGTAGAGATTCGCATTTCAACCGCGTTCATTCGGCTTTCATCCTTTCTTTGCCAGTTCCATGTTTCACTTCCATACATAAGTGTTGGGACTAAAACTCTAACTAAAACTATAAGAATTACAGAATAGGGAAATACCACGTTTTTTAAATTACTTTTTTAAAGTAATGGAGGTCTATGGAATACTGTCCAGTGAAAAAAATTTAATTTTGCTAATTATTTGTAGCATAAACAAAATATAATTTGCAATTTTGAATTCCCGCAAAAACAGTCATTCCATTGGCCCCGCCTCTAATACGTCGCGATTCATGTTTTTTCGTTCCTGGCTATTGAAATTTGTTTACAACATTATCACAAATCTTGACGTCACAACAACCAACGCCAAACACGTCGCGGCGTTTTTCTTGCAACGTATCTTTTTTTATTTTTTTTTTTTTTTTAGTGCACAAAACACACATTTTTATTATAGAGTACAATAATATTTTTTCATGTACTGACTTGTTAGAAAATTCCGTGTTAAGTACTGTTAAGTTGGGACTCTTCTATACATAAGTCAAAAACATTAATTAACATATTAAACAGGATACAAAATAATCAAAACAATGTACAAAATAATAATAGAAAAATATAAATAATAAAAATTTCTACATGTCGAAAAATGGAATGCAGAAAAGTTATATAACAATACATGGCAATATGTTATTAATAATTTATAGTAATTTTATAATTCAATTCGGTAATTAATTGATAGTAAAAATAAATACAAAATAATAAAATAAAGTAATAATAGTAACACATCTACATATATGGTAGAATATGTTATTTAATAAACATAATAATAAAGTTAAAACATATATTTTTAAATAATTTTTCATCACGTAAGTTTATTCAAAGATGATAAACAGTTTATTCAAAGATGATATACAGTTTATTCAAAGATGATATACAGTTTATTCAAAGATGATATACAGTTTATTCAAAGATGATATACAGTTTATTCAAAGATGATATACAGTTTATTCAAATATGATATACATATATACGTGTGTAAATAATAATGAAGACAGCGTCGATATTATATATTTATTTCCGAAGCAATCTTATACAGTGGTCTCTATCCTTCGATAAAATTCAATTATGGATCTTTATCTTAAATATAGACGTTGTTTTGGAGAACTTAATACGTTCATCCTAAAAGTTGGACTCTTGGAGCTATATATGAAAAGTGTATTCGAGCAAACATCAACATTTATGTATGAAAACATTTCTCCACGATATCCATATTGATTTTGAAAATATAATAAATAATTTATTTATTTATTTATTTTATTTATTTTTTTATTATTTTACACATTTATTACAGCAATATACAAGTAATTATTTATACAACAAATTAATTCAGTAGTAAAAGTAAGTATACATATTTTTTATTTTTGCTGTTGGTTCATCTAAACTGCCTAACTAGGGATAGCTTCCCCGTTCTAAGGCAGTAAATTGTGTATTTTATAATTATATTTAAAAGTATTTACAGTTTTATCATAATGTGTGCTTTTTCAGTCTTAAAGGTAAACAATGAATATCCAGAGAAAATATAAATAAAACCCAAAATCTCTATATCCTAAGTCCCAAGTCATTACTAGTAAAACAAGCAACCAGCTTACGTCCTTCTACATCGGACAACAAATTCTCTGACTCCCTCCGACCAATAGGGATTAAAAATGCAGTCAACACCTTCCTCAGCCTGGCAATCCCACCACATTTCCACGAAACTGGGATAAGGTTATATACCCTCGGGCCTATATAATATTGCTGCCTTTGAGCTAAAAAAGTATTGACTCCTCTCTGTAGAATCAGATCCTTATTGGAGTGTCTAGTATTATGAACACGACAAACCCTTGCGTATTTTTCCCTGTTGAGATGTGTGACCGCTACTGACCTCAACTGTTGACGAATATCCAGCACTTGAAATTCTTTGAAGAGCGAATCACTCGGGTATCGGTATGGTTTTTTTAATATAACTCTTAACACTGATTTTTGAGCTATAGCTGCTGAAGCCATAGTCCTTTTAGTGCAGCTTCCCCAGCCAATCAGACCATACGTCAGTATTGAATTTACTAATCCATAATACAATTGTTTTAGTTCTTTAATCCTTAGTATATTTCTTAAAGGTATGAAAAAATGAATAAAACGTTTTATTTTATTAGAAATTTCTTTAGTTTGTAGGTTCTATTTCATAAATTTATCTATTTTTAAACCCAAATATTTTACACTAGTGACATTTTCCAATAGTGTACATTTACAATTTACATTATTTATGCAATGATGTAATTTTAGTTCATACCCGGAGTTTGGTTGTCCTACCGAAGACGGGCTGAAACAGATAAACTTTGTTTTTTCTGCATTGAGACTAAGCAAATTGTCGTTCAACCAATTGTTTACCCTCATTCTAAATTCTAAATCCATTTCATATATTTTTATCAGTATTCGCCGTATGTGCTCCTTCTCACTTGTCGCGAGCGGAGGGATGGTTGCGAGGTGACGTCACAGCGACCGTTTCAAAGTAGTACATTTTTATACATTTTTTTATACAATTTCGAGAAACTTCACCGGACGATTGAATGCTTTTATTTTTACCGCGTGTAAGAAAACATTTTTTATGTCTAATTTTCCGTAGCGCTGAACTTCTTCATTAACGTTGGTTCGGCAGTTTTCTTCCCGAAATAACATTTTGAACTCCATCTCAGTTGTAAAACACGTGCTGCGCATGCCTCAGGAGAACCTAAACCCAGTTGCCTCTTCTTTAACTCTTGTGTGGCTGTGATGTCACACTAGTCGACATTGGACACAAGACTTGATATATCTCTCTTATTTTTTAAAATGATGAATTCGTATTTTTTTGTAATTTTCAAATGGACATTTTCACACCGGATTTGGAAAGTGAATTTTGTACAACTATGCTGGATGTTAATACAAAAAAATATTTATCCTCGCTACGCGAAAAAATAGTGTCCGCTAATTCAGCAACACATATGTATAAGAAAGAGCACGAAGATAGAACTCATCACAAGGAAGACAGAAACGCTGTTCTATGGCAGGTGTTAGTGTGAAAGAGACAAAAACAAAAGTAAGTAAAGTGTAAAATAGATTCAGATTTCAGCCGGTTGATAACAGTGATGGGAAACGCACGCGCGTAATCTGAGCGGCGTATTTATGTTTATTATTTTATTTTACTATAACAGGGCTAAATTATATGTTTATTTGCACAAATAATGGAAAAGGGATTATTAAACAGTATGTTTCCATGTTTTTTTTTTTTTCAATTTTTGAACTTTAAATTATTCCGTCTTTTACTAGTGGTAACACGATGTTACATCACCGCGCGCAAAGGGATTATTTATCACAGTCTTTTAAGAGTTAAACCTCACGTCGTCTTCGAAGGCCGTCGATGATGATCTTTCGACTTTATTCAGCGGAATTAAGGGGCGCTGGATTTGACGTGGGAAGAGGCGAAAATGCTGGCTGGCGATAGGGTCTCCTGGGGGTGCTGTCCACAACTGGTGATGTCCAATGTCCACATGCTCCTCTTAGGAGCGGATGTGGAATCCAATTTCCCATGGGGCTGAAGTTCCTCATTACTGATGCATGATCTGGTATGTCATAAAACTATTTAAAATGTTCTGGCCATTCATTTTTCTATTTCGATTCTATTGTTTTAATAAAATTGGACACGCTTTATTATTATGTAAGATATAAGATATTATGCATAGCTACTTCTCCAATAAAGTATTCCTAATGTTTTTATCAACTCAACGGATGCGAATTTTATTAAGGAGTTATTTTCAGCCTGTTACCCAACGAAAAATTCACCAGACTCGATAAGAAACGTTGCAATCGTGCCAATACCCGAAAGAAAATAGACAAAAAGCACATTTCAACATAACCAACTTTATCCCAATCCTATAAAATACAAAATACTTTACGAAAAAGTTCCCGACGACTGTTTCACAATTTTGACATTTATATTCCGATGAAATTCGATGAAGGAAAAAAATCTAAATTCACACAGACGCATTTTTTAAAACATTTAAAATTTTCTTGCAAATCAGATATTTTAAAAACAATTTTCTACTAAGATATTACAACAGACTTCAGTTAAGTAATATTAATGGCTCCCTTAAGGTTTAAATCCAGTCCTTGTCAACAAAAATTTGGACAAACTCAAAATATTGTTGATAAATCCACCTGGTCCATGAAGAAGTATAGAAATTGAAAAAATAACATTTTCAGGCGTTGCCTAGTATATAGGTGAAATAATTTTGTCTCTTTCTAAGAATCTCACGCGCGTCAATAAACGTTACAGCTCTTTTACTTAACAAACATTATCATATGGAAGAATTAAAGGAATATAGATGTTCAAACATGGGCAAAATGGTGAACGTTGTGTAAAAAAAAAAAAAAAACTGAGTGTAAAGTGGCCACTTTAACTAGCCTAAATGTACTTATTATTTTGCTCAATGTTTATTTCTGTAAATTTATTGATAATTTTAAGTTGCTGAAATTTCACTCGTCCATGCACTTTGTAGCTGCAAGACGATTAGTAATCTAACTTTAATGGATAAATGTTGTAAACTATCAAATGTCTAAATTTAGTAAATGGGGTCTAGAATTCCGACCGTCCATGCGCTCAGTAGCTGCGAGACTTGTTGTTATCTAACTTCAATTTTTATAAATATGTTTTTATGTCGTATTTTCAAATATTACTTAAACTCTACACTTCATTGCAAATTTAAAAAAAATAAAAAATGTAAATAGATGCTAGTATTAGCAACTACAGTAGAACTCCAATAATCCGAATCAATTGGGACCGGACCCCATTCGGATAGTTAAAAATGTTTTTTTTTTCCGAAAAAGGGGTCTATTTTAATCAATGTATGTATGTTGAAAATGAATGATTGAAAATGAAAAATTAGCTTTTAGTTAATGAAATAAAAAGGCAACACTTTTACATGTTAAGCGTAGTTACAAGTGCTGTACATTAGTACAGTATGTACGTACCGTAGTGTAAATGAAAATCATTGATTGCTGAACATCTCGATCAAAGTAAGCTGTTTGACTGTCATCATCCGTTTTCGGGGAGCCAAGTCGTTATTTTGCGAATCGCAGTACGTTTCCGTCATCTTTTTTTTTCTGAAATTCTGAGAGGGATTCGGATAGTCGGAGTTCGGATAGTTGGAGTTCTACTGTAATATCCATCTGCCAGTCTGTAGTACTAACTATGCACAAGACTCTTTCCTCTATCGTTCTTGCTCTAACTATAGTGCTTTTTTATGTATTGATATATTTAACACGCCCCTTAATTTATTTAAAAATAAATTAAGACTGATTCTTTCTGGCTGCGATACGATCCCACTTGCTATTTAATGATGTTCACACTTACACACACCTGAACACTCCCTCCCACATACACACAAATACACCTTTATTTTTATTCTCATACAAATGTACATGTCCTATTATTAGATGTTGTAAATAATCATAAATATTTAGGATTAATTATTGATTCTAAATTTAGCTGGGGTGTTCATATTGATGGAATCTGCGACAGATTAAGGTACTGGCTTAAGGTGATTTATGAAATCAAAAGCATACTACCTTTCAAAACTTTAAGATACATATGTGCCTCGCTCATTGAATCCATTATATCTTACGGCGTGCGTGTCTGGGCCTGGGGTCTCACCTTCCAGTCTCATCTGGGTAAAATTTATGATATTCGGGTGAGACTGTTGAGGGGGGTTGTACCGGATAGCATAATCCGTGAGGCGAAACATATGGGCGAAGGTGTATATTTTTAAATTCTGTAATATCCTGCCGGTAAAACAATTTAGTGACTACAAATTGATTTCGGATCACTTTGTTGATCCGGAATATAAAAAAGTTTCCCACTCACAACACTAGGTTAAAAACTAAGGGCTCCCTGTTTGTTCCCCGAATTACAAATTACTTCGGAGAGCGAACATTAAATTGCGTTGTTCCAAGATTGTTCAATGATCTCCCACAAACCATCATTAACATGAAAGATCTTCAAATGAAAAAAAAATAACTGAAAAAATATCTTCTAGATACTTTATAGTGCCGGTTTATAAATAAATTTGTAAAATATAAATAAAATAAATGTAATATAAACCTGCCATAAAAAAAATGTGTCCCACCGAAAAGTCTTTAGACTTAGTGGGTAACAAATTCTTAAATGTATTTTTTAAATGATAAAATAAATGCTGCTCTGCAGTACTTAAACTAAAACACACCCTTTTGTAGTACCACAATTTAATATGTATGATTTTTATTTAGAAACTTCGCTGGTCTGTCTTTAAACCGTATCTTTTTTATGTTATTATATCTTTATCGACTGTTTGTTTCTGTAAAATAATTAATAAATATAAAAGGCGCAAAGTACCGTTTATTTCAATGATTATTTTTTAAATATTTTTTTTGAAGTCGCGAAAATAAAATAATCATTTGACGGCAACAGCAAGTAGCGTGGCGGGACGACATGTCTAACGAATTAGAGTTCCCTCGAAACGGAACAATTTCGTGTGTAACAGGCTCAAGACGGTGATAGATTATCTGGCGGAATCGTCCGTGAAGAAAATAACAAACTGTTTCCCGGATTAACTGAAATAATGAGGAGTACTGGGGCCTTATGCCCGACTCATTCGTCTTTAGGATCGTATGCGACTTCCGTAATTCGACGAGTGACAGCATTCTTGAACCACCCATACGAATGCAGTCGATTGAAAACCAATCGACTTTATTTCGAGTGCCCCAAAGCACTCGACATTGACAATTGAATGCGACATCGTAAATTCAGCTGTCAAACTTCCTTCTTGTGAAACGCTCGGCATTCGTGTTTGAATGACGAGTAGGTATTTTTGTTGAATTTTAAATGAAAATTTACAACACTGATCAATGTTATGATGATGGCGTACCAACAAATGTGCGACAATGTGCCTTGAGAATAAGAACGAAGAAGTAAACCATGAACTAATAGCGTTGAAAATTTGCAGGTAGGTATATAGGAGCGTTGGGACTACGAAGTACATTGAACAGAAGTGGGAAAAAGTATAGACCTGGGCTTTGGAGGTCGTGAACTATTCACGGGGTCAGAATAGATCTTTATTGGTCACAGTGGCGTCAGGAGCTTGCATAGCACTGACCCCCACCTCCAATACCAGACGCCACAACAAAGGTCAACCGCAATTTTCAATTCAATTCAATTCAATTTATTTATTTTAAATATAACATATACATTACAAAAATATATTCAATACGTACATATTATAAAAAAGGAAAAAAAATACACGAAAGAGACTCATGTCAAAGGAGTCGAAGAATCCTGCTCCGGAAAACCCCTTCGGATACATGGAACAGATCAATATCCAGAGCGATGTTGTTCAACATAGCGGTAGCTCTTCCAACAGGCATAACCATAGGCAGGTTGGTCCTGAATATCGGAATATGAAACAATTTATGCTGACGCTGTCTTAGGTAATTATCAGGAACATACAAACCAATGCTCATCATAATTTCTGAATTATCGATCATACCGCGCAACAATCGATAAAAATGTGTGGTCAAATACACATTCCTTCTAGTCTCTAAACTGTTGTAGCCAAGCATACCCTGGAGAAACTCGGTCGGGTAGAGCCAAGGATAATACCCGCACTCTCTCATGTAGAGATATCTCAGAAACTTCTTTTGGATTTTCTCTATCATAAGAGAGTAATTCAGTTCATGTGGCCCCCAAATCATCGAGCCACTCCCGAGTCAACTTCGCACCAAGGAGTTATAAAGAGTTCTCAGTACGCGGGTATTTTCGAAAACCCTGGCAGTACGCAGAACAAATCCTAACATCTTCAATGCATCACCACTGATTGTTTCAACACATTTAAGGCTATTACTTTAAAAATAGCAGAAGTCCCGATTTGACAGAAAAAATAAATGGTCACACTTAATCCACAATGCATGTTGGTCAAATAATTTAGTCTCATTTAAAAAGTCGAATAGTCGTTAAAACATAAATAAATTAATAAAATATTTATTATTGGTTTTAAAGACTTGGCAAAATACAACATTTTACAGCTATAATAAATCGCTCTGAGGCAACATTTAATGTATTTCAAAAGAAATCCAATGAAATGTAAACAAAATCATTATAAAAATAGTTTTATAAAGACATTAATCTTTAAAAGTTCATAAATAACCTTTATGCCAAATAAACTATGCATAAAACGGTCATTATTACAGTTTCCTTTTCCGCATCTGGTGGTGTGTGCCCTGCAGGGCACCATATCATCAGACCATTTTTTATGATTTTAGATAGAAAACGTGCAAAAAAATTGAAGACCTCGTTTTAAAAACTTCAAATGTCACCAACCAACAATTTTTTAGGAGAGTGGTCAAACTGAATATCAGAGGTGATATTCTGAACTTTCTCTACCCCCTAGAGAGTGATTAATTAGAAGATTTTTTTTATGTGACGATATTTTGCTTCGTATTTTTTTTATTTATTTTTATTTGTTTATTCTTCCGTACATGTATTATTTACATAGAAATATAATTACAAAAATACACTTTAGAAAAATACATCTTAAAATTAAGCTATAACATAAATTGGAAAAAATTCCCACGAAGACTTCAGCGTCAGAGCGTGGGCCATTTTTTTTTTATCATTAATAAGTTAATTGCATATTAATATGGTATGAAAATAAAATGAAAATGAAAAAAAGAGAAAAGAAAAATAAAAGAAAAACCAAATTAACATACGCTGATATTACGAAAACATAATTTATTTGCAGTATTCATTTATTTTTAACATATTTATTTTTTTTAAATATTTTTTTAAGAATGTGTCTATCTGTTCCTTCCATGCTAATCCAAGACCTCAAACCGACTTTTCACTGTACCAGTGATTTAATGTTTTGTAATTCCTTAGTTAGAAGATTGTACGTATAATGGCCACACTGATTATTAAACGTCAAATGGTTTTTTAAACTGCTTTAAAAATAAAAATAAAACAAAACTACAAAAATACTACAAAAAGTGGCTTGGTGGGATTTAAGTTTTAGTAAAAATATAACAAATGAAATTTTTTTTAAATTGTAAAAATGTATAATTATACTATTAAATAAATAAATAAAATAAAATACGGTTGGGTTAATTCAAACTTATTCAGTGTTTTAGGTTATGCTTAATAATAATAATAATATAATTATGGATAACTTATATAGCGCCATTTTTGCAATATAATAACTCAAGGGCGTTTTACAAAGTAATTATATAAAAAACATTTAAGTTTGTAAGTGAAAATTCTTGATGGAAGTTCATTGTAATTTATTATATAAATAAAACACGAGTGATACTTTAATCCACAAATTTGGAATATCCAGTGACCGGTTTAATCGCTTTCGCGACATCTTTAAAATCTTCATCTTCAAATACATATACAAATACTTAAACTCATTAAAAAAGCATTATATCAACTCATTAGTTAACCCAAAGAAAATTTGTTGATAATGATCCTTAAGATAAAAATAACTTTATTTAATTTACTTACATATAACTTTGAATTATCTATCCTTACCTCTGTTCTGTATAAATACATTTAACTCTTTAATAAAGATACCAGTCTCGAAGATGTCGCGAAAGCGATGAAACCGGTCACTGGATATTCCAAATTTGTGGATTAAAGTATCAATTATTATTGTAAAAGGCTGCAGTGCATTTATTTTTATTTATTATTTGTCCAATTTTATCACTAGTTTTTCCAATATACGAAAGTTTTGCCCACCGCTTTCGGTCTTTATTATTATTGTTTTTTGGTGTCAAACTTTGGGTTAATTTATTGTTTACGAGACGCTTTTGTTTCTTTCTTATTAGGTTATCAACTAGTGTATTGTTATATCCGTTATTTATCGCGATAGATTTAATTATGTTTAACTCATTGTTATAATTATGTTTGTTAAGCGGTACGAATAACAGTCTATGAATTAAGGAGTGAAATACAGACAATTTATGTGAAATATGATGTCGCGAATTATTATGTATAATGTTATCACTACACGTTGGTTTCCTAAAAATATTGAAATGCATTTTGTTTGATTCTATATTTAACGTTAAGTCTAAGAAGTTGAGTTTTTCCCCTCCTAACTCCATTGTAAATTGGATTGACTTATTAACTGAGTTTAATTCTGAAAGGAACATATCAAGCTGGCGTTTCGTTCCGACCCACAAAATAATGATATCGTCGACATATCGACGATAGAATTTAACATATTGAAATAATTCTAGGTTTATTATTTTATTTTCAATAAAATCCATAAAAAAAATCTGCAAGTACAGGTGAGATCGGACTCCCCATCGATAATCCACAAGGTTGTATATAAAATTTATCATTGAATTTGAAAAAGTTTTGGTCAATGCAAAGTTCTAAAATATTTTTTATTTCTAATTTCTCTACGGGATTAATGTTTTGGTCACTGGATATTCCAAATTTGTGGATTAAAGTATCACTCGTGTTTTATTTATATAATAAATTACAATGAACTTCCATCAAGAATTTTCACTTACAAACTTAAATGTTTTAGATAACGCAAACACTACCGTATTTCATTTTAATCCCAGCAGTATTTTGACACTTGCAAACGAAACAACACGGCATAATTGATTTTCAATCGGCAGTTGCGTACTAAGCGACGTTTACAGAGTACGTAAAGGCCAAAACGTAAAACTACTGATTTTGGAGTAGTTTAGTCGGATTCAGTTTGGTGCGCGTATGAGGTTTCTCGACTATTCAAACTCTATGAAGATGATCATGGTGAATTTAATAGATCTTCCGAATCAATTAACAAAGGAAGAGAACACTCATCTTTTGTAATAAAACTAATTACGTTTTTTGTCCAGACATATTATCCCGTATGTACGTTCTTCACTCGAAATAGCGAATGCCGAATCAGAATCAACGATGTTGTCACAGATTGGTTTGAGGTCACCACCGGTGTTCCTCAAGGGTGCGTCCTTGCACCGTTCCTTTTTATTATCCTCACGGACTTCATCTTAAGGAAGTCGATTCCACTAGATTGAGAAATATCCATCTCCTCCCTGCGAAAACTCTGCGACCGAGAGTATGCCGATGATGCGGTTATAATTTACGATTCAGTCAGGGGTCTTCAAGCCACTGTAGATAGCCTAAATAGGTACTCCGCATGCATTGGTTTAAAAATCAATATTGCAAAAACCCATGCACTGTGTAACACTTGATGCCCAGAATTCCCTGACTCTGTCAAACCAAGTCATTGAAAGTGTAGAGAGTTTCAAATACCTGGGAGTATATGTTACGGAAAATTGCAGCTTTCAAAAAGAACTAAGAGTGCGGCTAGGAATAGCAGGCGCCACATTCAACAGTGTGAAGGCTGTCTAGAGATCAGATATTTACTCAGTGAAAACCAAATTCCGCCTATATAACGCCTGCTTAACACCTATTCTCTTCTATGGATGCTAATCGTGGCACCTCACTAGGGCCCAAAACAGCAAGTTTTTAAAATAGATGTTTCAGAAGAACCTTTGGTGTGCGGTGGGTTTGACTTTGTAAGGAATGAAGTTATAAAATAACGGACGCAGCAAACTTTGGTGACAACTGTCATCAAGCGGAGGCGATACGATTGGCTTGGCCATGTGCCGCGGATGCCCCCTGAGAGCCTTAACCACGCTTGCCTACTCTACAAGGCATCAGGTTCTCGACATCCTGGACGTCCACTGCCGACAGTTTGTCGGCAGTTTGTGTCAGAACTACGGGACGCGAACTTTACTTGGAAGGATGCACAGGAGCAGCCGACAGAGATGCTTCGAGGATTTTGTGGACACCATACTAGGAAGCGGACATGGAATAATGAAATGAATAATATCTTCCGAATCAATTAACACTCTTGTTAAGAAATCTCATATTTTTAAATAAAAATAATGAAGTTTTTTTGTCCAGACATATTATCCCGTATGTACGCTCTTCAGCCGCATGTCAGGCCAGATCCACAAGCGATAAGAGCGAACGGTTAAATGCTCTAAACACGTACATCGGTTTTTTATCGCAATGACAGGTCGCAAGCCGTGTAAATGCGTAGATTTATTTATTTCTTTTTTCTAAAATGCTCGTCACATCTGTTGTAATTTGTAAAGATTTTCTTCATTGCAAAATCTGATCCGATCTTGAAAAGTTTGGCACTGCACCACCAGTCAAAAAAACAAATGTCCTGTCAACAAATCTCAATCATATTTTCAAGTAAATAAAATATTTTCAAAATAACAAAAAAGGATCATGAAAATTTAATAAATGCCTCGACGACCATGAAATTTGAAATCCTTCATATTTTACTGAAAAACACGACTACTCTTAAATTGACGCGTGGTCACGGATTTAATGTTCTTATTTAAGAGGAAAAATTAGCTCGGAGCTTTAGCTAAGGGGGGAGTCTTAAAAAAATACAAAAAATCGTTACATAATTATTGAAAGCTCTCTAGGACAAAAAATACTTTTAAGAGAGGTGTTAAGGACTGGATTTTTCTTAGCAGATTTTTTTATTATTACCTACCGTATTTTGCGGACGTAAGACTCATCGGACCACAAGAAAAACCTTAATTTTTGCTTGAATTTTTAGAGAAAAAAGTGCGTCTTATGGTCCACAGTAAACGCAAATCAAATGTTTGTCTTTGCTGTTGATCACATTTATTTTTTTATTTATTCAAGCAAAGATACACATAAAAAAATATAATAACGCATTTTTAACTCTATTAGGCCAAAAGCCCTGTTTTATTTATTTAATTTTATTTAATTTTATTTTATTTCATTTTATTTTATTTGATTTTTTTTTTTTTTTTTTTTTTTTTATTATTTTTTTTTTTTTAGTATTTTTTTTTAATTTCATTTTATTTTATTTTATTTTATTTTATTTTATTTCATTTCATTTCATTTCATTTCATTTTATTATTATTATTAATATATATTTTTTTTTATTTGATTTACAATATGACAGAAAAGTTTTTGGCGAAAAACCAGAAGCTTTTTTGCGCTTTTGTTGATTTGCAAAAAGCATTTGATCGAGTTGATAGGAAAAAATTATGGATGGTTCTATCGGAGTATGGAGTGAGTGACAACCTTGTCCGCGCTATTGCTTCCTTGTACAAAGATAGTGTAGCGTGTGTAAGGGTAAATGGGTCATTAACTTCCTGGTTTGACATCCCTAAAGGAGTCAAACAGGGATGTGTAATGTCACCGTGGTTATTCAACATATACATGGATAAATGTATGAAAGAATTGAAAAGTATGGATGTGGGAGCGAAAATGAGTAATCTAACTGTCAGTTGCCTTCTGTACGCCGATGACGCAGTCCTCCTAGCTGACAGCGAAGAGGAACTGCAATCCTTGGTTACAAAGGTTTACGAAGTGTGCAAGGAGAGTGATTTGCTAATGAATGTGCAAAAGTCGAACGTCATGGTCTTTGAAAGAAATGTAACTATGACTGAATGTAAGATTGTAGTAAATGGAGATAGTTTGAAACAGGTCGAAGAATTTGTATATCTGGGTAGTATGTTTACTAGAGATGGAAATATGGACAAGGATATTGAAAGGAGGGTTAGTGCCGGTAACAGTGTTAATGGTGCCTTAAAGTCTGTCGTAGCAAATAAGTGTCTATCGCAAGAGGCTAAATTAGCAGTTCATAATGGAGTTCTGGTACCAACCATAATGTATGGAAGCGAAGCATGGAGTTGGAAAAAAAGGGACGAAAGTAGACTAAATGCTGTTGAAATGCGATCCCTCAGGCGAATGTGCGGAAAAACAATGTATGATAGGTGCCCTAATGTCGAAATTAGAGCAGAATGCAAGGCTGAGTTAAGCATTATCAACAAAATTAAGAAAGGTCTTTTGCGATGGTTCGGTCATGTGGAGCGAATGAATGATGAAAGAACGGCTAAAAAGATTTATGATGCGAATGTGTCTGGTTGTAGAAGTCGAGGAAGGCCGAGAAAGACATGGCATGATCAAGTACAACAAATTCTTGAAAGTGGTCATGTGAAAAGTCGGAATAATCGACGTGCGTGCATGAGAAGATGTATGAATGTGAAGGAAGCAAAGGAAGTGTGCCAGGACAGAGTGGTGTGGCGTTCTATCCTCTCTGCCTACCCCTCTGGGGAAATGGCGTGATGGTTAGTTAGTTAGTTAGTTTATTTATTTATTTTTTATTTTATTTTTTTATTTTTTTATTTTATTTTATTACTTACGGGGCATATGACCTGTCGTTGGCTGGTTTAAGTGGCCACTTTACACACTGTGTAACATTCTCCATTTTGCCTAAGTTTGAACATCCATGTTTCTTCAATTCTTCCATTTGTTGATTTTACTCAAATCACTAATTTGTTGATTTTACTCAAATCACTACGGAAGAATTGAAGAAATATGGACGTTTTAACATAGGCAAAATAGTGAATGTTACACATTGTGTAAAGTGGCCACTTAAACCAGCCAACGACAGATCATAACCCTGTAAATGCCTAGACTTCCATATTCCCTTATTTAAGGTGTTTTCCATCCCTGTTATAATTTGTTAATATCATTATAGATAGTCAGATATAATGGTGAGCTGCGCGTAATCGCTTCTATACACGATTCGCCCTCGAGGGTCTCTTTCCTTGGATAAAATCCAAACTCTTTTACTTCTGAAAATGGATGTGCTGAATTATTGTAAAATCCATGAAATACGCTGTGATTGGTGTACCAATGCAGTGTCCTATGCACCATTAGGTGCGGAAAGGGAATTATGATGAGTAAATGGTCTCTATCTCCGTTGTATTTTTTTTTTTTTCTTTTCTACTAACGAAATTTTTTGATAAACTATGTTCTACTGGCCCCTTAAAGCGAGTTCTGGTGAAGCTTCATTATTTTTCAAAGATTTGTATCTCGATAATCAAAACATTTACAAAAATAATATCCGAACATCTGTTGCATTTTCAGATAAATGTGAAACGCGGGAACGCGACGGAAATACAAAGAAAAACACGCGATAAAAAGAGACGGAATGAGTGAAAACGCGAGTTCTGACCGCGCAAATGAAGTGTTGAATTTCAGTTAACGTTGAATTGTGGCAAAAACAGTCTCGCCGCAAGGTGTAGTGGTCGGCGTGTTTGCCTACCATGCAAGAGGTCTCCGGTTTGATTCTCGTCACGGTTGACATTAAATTAATTGATTTATTTATTTATTAACGCCCAAAGGGCTTTTTACATATGCAGAGGTTATAAACAATTTACAAATATGACAATGCGATTTTAAATAAAAGCCATATATAAAAAAAAACAATAAAAATACTAGAAACTCATTTATCGTACATTTTTTTTTTGGTCATCAATGCGTTTGTTCCTGAGAGAGAATTCTCGGGAACAGAGAAATTAAGATATTGCATAAATATATATAAACTTTTAAGCGTGTTGTTCAGATGTTTATTAACATGGATGTTCATATAATAATAATAATAATAATAATCATTGTTTATTAACAAAAATAACAATTACTTTGTCTACTTCATAGACACTTAGGAAATAGATTCATCTCTGGATCATGTCTAGTCTCCCTAACTAGGTACAACCTGTTTTAAGGCAGACAAGTTTATGCATGACTACCTACTAGTTAATTTACGATACAGTTATGAATTTCATTTTTGGTATTCTTTAATAATTTGCCTGCTTCTACTTTTCATTATGTAATAATCCAACTCACCACAAACCTCTTGGCTACCTTGAGTTAGAGATTTGTTATTATTTTTTGTAATATGTATCTTTGTATGGATAAGCAAATAAAAAATAAATTAAATTAAAACGGTTTTTTTACACTTTTTTAATATTTGACTATCCCTGGACTGGCATCTGAAGCGTAAGACTGATCATCTTACGTTTATATAACAAAAATGATCGAATATTGATTGTTGTACTTGTTGAGGAGTGGACGAGGATTTAAAAAATTCGTCCTCGAGGAAGATAATTTAGAGTGGACTGTATGGTTCAAAGAAAGGGTGGTAGCTAACCTGCTGATATTGAGGCGTGACGTGGGACCTAGTGGAGAAAATGGTGGTCTCGAGATGCTGGCACAGCAGGTGCTGGCACAGCAAGCTGGCAGTTTAAAGTTAGAAACTCCATTATGATTTTCAAATAATTTGTCAATAATCTAATTTCCCATAACATCAAACTTCCTTATTGACAGCCGTTAGGTTCCCCGTGGTGGAATTATCAAGAACTCAAAAAAGAACCAACAATAAATGAACGCAGTTATGCAGAAAGCAGCCAGCCATAGAAAAGTGAAACTGAGATAAAAGCACTTTTATGAAAATAGTGAATAATCAAATTTATACAATAGTTGCAATGTTTTTGACTTTATCAAATGATAAACAATAAATATATTGTTTTTTTTTAAATATTAAAAATAATAATCTCATTATGTATTTGATCAGATTTAATGATTTTTCAAGTACCCTTAGATTTTTCTAGTATATTAGGTGTTTTTTGCAAATTGTGAAATGCCGTTTAAGTGATCGGCACTATTTTCAGATCGTAAATGGCTGGTTTAAGTAGTCACTTTACACACTTTGTAACAGTCATAAGCCCTGTAGATGCCTAGACTTCTCTGTTACCTTCTCTTAAATGCTCTTCATCTCTGTTGTAATATGCTTAATTATAAGTCATTTATTTTATAACGGACACGTTCAACATCTCAAAATGTTGACGTTGAAACACTCGTGCGAACTTTCTTTAGTAACTAAAGAAATCCACTCATAGAGCAGTGCGGAGATAGTGACTACCCGAGGGAGAGACAGAGACGAGCGCATTGTAAGCTGGGCATAGTAATCCAATACGCATGGCCTTATAAGTAACTGGCGGCTCGGTCGGCGCATGCGTCGTGGCGGGTAGGGACGGTGGAGGGGGGGACAGGGGCGGCGCGGCGCCATATAAATTTTCACAGAAATCCCCGGTAAACCGCACCCAATATAAAAAAAAAATTGAGTAACGAGGTCTAAATAAAATACTTTTTGAATTTTCCTAAATTATTTAGATTTCGGGGGCATTTTATACTAAAAATGAGGAAGAAATTAGGAGGTTTTGTTTATTATTTTTATTTGTTAATATCATACTGTCAAACTAAACCAAAAAAAGGCATTATTTTTATGGGTCGTATTATCATCGCTACGATTTTTCAAAGTTTTGTATTTTTTTAAGTTACTCAGTGCTTGATGTCACTAGTTTTCTTTGGTGAGTCATTCTGTTTAGTGATTTGGCTTTTCGGCAACCAGAAATCTATCACAATATGTTTTCATTGATTGATGTTGAAGAACTTGTGACGGCATTAAATTATTTTTTTAAAATATAATTTAGGGAAACATTGCATTCATTTTTACCACGTATAAGAAAACATTTTTCACATCCGATTTTCCGTTACACTGAACTTTTTCATTCGGAGACAAAATAGGTTGTTTAAATCTTAGATTATGTGATGGTACTATTTGCAAACCCAGCAAAATCAATCCTTCTTTGTTTTGAGCAAATCACAAAAAACTGATACGATAATGGTTTCAACTTTTTTTTAGCTTTGAATTTTTTTTGTTACCAGAAAATATTATTTATGTAACTAATGCTTGCATTATCATGATTTTGTCCAGAAACAATAGTGAAAAGAAACATTTAATTTTGGAGGTTGCAATACTCAAGTTGCCATGTTTGTTTGCAACAAACCCAATCATTTGAAAGTTATACCCGTATGCAGAGACAAAACTTAAGGCGAGGAAAGTACATTCTAATTTCAAATGCAGAGAATAACCCGAAGGTGAAGACAATAGAATGTACTTTCCTCACCTTAAGGTTTGTCTCTGCATACGGGTATTAGATTTTCACAAATTAAGCAGCATTTTGAACTGACAACGTTTCAATTATTGTAATTCTGAATAAGTTTAAGTTCATATTATCTCGCTTTTTAAGATTTTTTTATTTTACCGGGTTTTAAAGTTATACCCTCATATGCTAATTTCGGGATTTAACTTCAGTAAAAAAAAATACATAGTGGGCACTCTCCGAAAAATTATTTAGTCAAAAAATTTCCATGTTGATTTAATGGTGACGTAATATGGTTTTGCTTATGCCCTACAATCTGAAAAATGCCCTACATCCAATCTACAGTACAGGCCTAACTGTTTTCCGTGATAAGTCAATTGAGTCTAAACTCGTTCTGGGAATAAGAAAAAAATATTCCACACGTTCAAAGATACTGATATCCCGAAAGAAAAAAAAAATTTTTTTTTTATTGATTTATTATCACTACAACATTTCAAATACTTAATGGAGCATAATATTTGAATATAACAATAATAAAACAGGTCACATAATGATACTTTATTATGTGACGCATGTAGTGTTTTATTTTGTTAATCTTTGTTTTTAATTTTGTATAAAATTCGTTAGATTCAATATGTTCATGTACTTGGTTGAACGGTTTGGGTAGGTAGGAATAAATTGCCTTAAAGCAATATACCCGCCCTTATATGTTTATAAATTATTATTAATAATAATAATAATAAAATAGGGGATGGTGGAGCATGATGGGGCCTTAAGGTTAGAAGTTAATAAAACACATTTGATTCTACAAATTCATCTTTTTTTTTTTCACATGAACTTTAGTCCTTTGTCCCTACAAACATATCACATGAAAGTAAAAAAATAAAGAAATTTATCAACCAAAAAGTCATAATTAATTTATTTTATTTTTATATATTTAACTTTTTGTACGTTATTTAAGTTGTGAATTAGCAGGCTTATAGTCAAATGGTAATTTCTTTCAACCAACCAATAAAGCACAAGTGTTATTTATATCGTTGAAGTTCTAAAGAGTTTTTAAAGAGAAAAGATTAACCATGAACTGATCAGCGTTGAAAAATTTTAAGAAGGTATATAAGAGTGTTAGGACTAATCCTATCACTATGCCATCTTGCCCCACTACTGCGGATTAGATGGGGTATAGCTTACTGCGGTTTGCACCTAGACCAACGTTTTGGTTTTTGTCGTCTACTCCAGCGCATGGGGCCCAGCTCTGGTACATTTGACATGCTATCCAACCTTCATTAGACTCATGTTATAACGCGCTACAATACAGACACTCACTCATCAATTGTTTTAATGGCTTTTTGCGTTTTGTTGGTTTTTTTTTTTAAAACTGCGTGTCTTTGACACCATTTTGTCCTTTTTGTCTAAATTTTATTTTATGTCTGTCTGCTTTTTGGTATAGGTAGTAACTGTCTTGGACAGAATATAATAAAGACTGATTCATTAGGAGACTCAAGTGGTGGCTTGGTAGATTGTTCAGTAGTTTGCATGATGCATGAACACTGTAGTCCGGACTACAGCTGTCACTATATTAGGCTTGATGTTTACTTAGTGCCTTCTGGTTTGCGTATTAAAAAGTCAGGATGGCATTTAAGGAACTCCAATTATCAGTTTTTTCTAGCTTTGCGCTTTGTCTCATTAAAATAATGCTGTTTTTTATTTTTAACAGCGAGTTGATGCACCAACTTATTTAGTTCCATTGTGATAATTCAAAAATGGCGATTCCACATACTCCACTAGCTCAGTCTTCTCATTTTGATCAAAAACTGTTTAGGATGCAATGGAACCTTTACCTTGTCCTCTTTTTTTGTTTTTTTTTTGTAAAAAGAAATATTTGCGTTCTTATAATTAACACAAATATTTAATTTTGAGGGCTATTTTCAACGAGTTGTAAATAACTCACTATTAGAAAATGGGAATCAAGTTGGGGTAGATTGGGATTCGAACCACGGACCTTCGATCCGTGAGTCCGAGACACTAGCCACGGGACCACAACCCAATTCAATGCTTTTATTATTCTTTCTAGCCAACATAGCTTGTCGCTCCAAAGCAATTTAGTGTCATTTGAATTGAATTGACTTGCAGCTAGTTTGCACTCTTTTTTCTTTCTAAAATGGCCTCGATAGCCTTTGCATTCTTCTGACCAGCTCAGGGAGCTGAGAAAGGGGGTCTCTTTTGGAAGTTGTTTTTAAAAAAAGTTTTGTCAAGCTCGGAAAAATTTATAGCATTTAATTGTACGGCGAAAATTTAATAACAAACGACCTTAAATCAACCAATGATGGAGTGTTGTGATAGATTTCAGGCTACAGGG
Source organism: Micrasema longulum (assembly GCF_059751315.1). Taxonomy (NCBI): domain Eukaryota; kingdom Metazoa; phylum Arthropoda; class Insecta; order Trichoptera; family Brachycentridae; genus Micrasema; species Micrasema longulum. The sequence goes on along the minus strand of NW_028280238.1, from coordinate 1,668 downwards.
ACGCTAACCCACCAATCAGGACAACTTACCGAAGAAAACTCGAAAAAAAATCTTTAATCCGAGTCATCTTAAAAAAAACATTTCGCTATCCAAGTGACTTGCTCTTCAAAGAATTCAGAGTACTGAATATTATTCAACAGTATATATTGAGAACGGTAGTGGTTATACACATAAAGAGAGACATTTACCCAAGCGTCAACCACAACCATAACACAAGATACTCTAATAGGGATCTGATACTAAGTGAAGAGGTCAACACTGTTCTGGCATCGAGACAACACTATAACGTAGGCAAAAAGGTCCATAACCTTTTGCCAGAATCGTGGAAAGACGGGAGTGTTGTCAAGTTACGGAAGGTGTTGACCTCGCTCTTTCATGACATTGGTCGTAGGGAGTCAGAAAAGTTGATGCATGCCACGGATTGGAGAACCTTACTGGATGTCAAAAATAAAATATAAAAAATAAAGAATAATTTAAAAAATATATATTTATAGATGACAACCATGAAGTTTCGCATAAATAAATTGTCTATGTTTTTATGAATGTATGTATGTGTATGCGCATGCGTGTATGTACGTGTGTGTATATGTACATATGTATATATGTGTATATTTATATATACATGTGTGTATATATGTGTATGTCTGTATGTATATGAATCAAAATGTGTATCCGAATAAGTATATATTGTGTTTGTCTGTGCTCTATATTAATTTGTTAAGTATTATAATATATTAAAATGTAATTGCCTAGCTTGGAACGGGGTATGTACCCTTGTTAGCTGGGCAAAGTGAATATGGAATTGTATTTTGATAATAAGTGTGAATAAATAAATAAAAAAAAAAAAAAAAAAAAAACTAGTGGCGTCACGCGGGGACCAATGAAAATTTACAATATTTTCGTGGCGATGTAATTACCATGACCATCTAAAATCTACCAGTAAAAGTACTTCTTCCACATATCTGAAAATCATTTTAAAGACCGTCGGTCTTCCACGGCGAAACAGTCACAATAAAAGTATTGTTAGTAGGCAGGTACTATTTTTGACAATTTCAACACCAAGGGTTAGCATCACTACTTCCCTTTGATAAAAAAAGACGGCATAAAATATTAGTTCAGTTCATTCCCAGAGACATTGGGTTCCCTGGACAATATGTAAACTTTAATTTACCAACCATTCTGCACATTCTTTATGGAGTGCCCCTGAGAATCTCCCACTCTGGTTTCCCTTCAATGTGAATAAATCTTTCGCCTTTAAATCCACCAATCAATTCAAGCGTACCTGTACCGTACGGTTTATCGAAGAAAAACGGGCGCCACTGTTTTCCGAGTGCGCTCGGGTGTTTCCGCCGCTCGGGGGGCGGGGCCCGACGCCGAGCGAGACGACGCTCTGCAGAAGGACGCCGTCGCGCTCGCTCCCACAGCGGAGCGGGAAACGCATAATATGATACATTTTCCCAGAACCCACGCGAATTTCACACATTTTTAAGGCGGTCTATTTTTGAAAAATGAAAAGCGGGATTTGTGGTATTTTTGTACTGGGAATAAATAACATGGCTTGTTTTTTTTAAAATGCACTGAATATAATATGTGTATGTGGCACGTAGGTATGCATAATATTATAATAATGATTTATCAACCATAATATCAGTACCTTAAAGCTGAAAA
>NW_028280237.1:0-65830 GCF_059751315.1 Micrasema longulum | reverse complement strand
TGTAACCTTTGTCTTATACTGGGTATAAAAGTTTTACCGGATATAGTTATTCCAAAATATAAGCTCGGTATAAGGAAATCTAATAATGCCCACTAAATATCTATCCCCGATAGTGTTCAATGGAGACGCTGGATACTTATCTTAAAGTTGAGTCCAATTCTATAGCAAAAATCCAGATTTTGGGCATACGCATAAGTTTCGTAACTTTGTAATATTGTTTTATGAAACGCAATGAAAAAACAACTCTAATATCGTATAGTATAAAAATGTAAAATGTGGTATTATTGAAATTTTGGCAAAATTTACTAAATAAATCTATCTTAAATCTTAGAGATCTTGTTTAAAAGAACCGCATTTTTATAAGCATCTCTTTTGATAATAAACACTGCACGTAGCTGCCACTGACGCCCTCACACATGCCAATAACTTCCCTGCTTTTCTCTCAAAAGTTGACTTCTGAGAATGCCACATTCACTCTTGCAGGTCGCAGCGCACGCCCCCAAGGGAATCCTCCGCACGCCAGCCACCATCCAACAGTTCCAGAAGGTCCCGACCCCCGCGGGGCAGACATCGCCTCTCCTGCAGTACTTTGGGATCCTGTTGGACCAGACGCAGCTCAACAAGCACGAGTCACTCGAGCTGTGCCGACCCGTGCTGGTTCAAGGTAACAGAGCTTTAGATAAATCACACTTATGACTACACAAATTATATTCATTTACACAAAGAACTCCCAAGTTGTGCAACAAATTGATTAATCTATGCATTCTTGACATTGGGGCATAAAAACAAAGTTGCTCTTAGAAGATTTGATAGATAGTGAGTTTGGCTTCTGGTGACTTTTTACTTCCATCAGGGCATCACAGAAAAACTGTTTCATACTTATATAACTGTTTATACTGTCTTCTTTTCACATTATTTATTTATTTTATTTTATTAACATAAACGGCAAATCTGCCTTTTACAAAAATTTATAATACTTACATATTTGGCTTAATATTTTTTTTTTTTCAAAAACATGAATATTAAAAACAAGATTTAAAAAAAAAAATTAAACCTATAAGTTATACAAGATTTATATTAAAAAAATTAAACAGCATATTCAGTAGAAAGTTTAAATAATAAAACATTCTACAGTAATACAACAAGAAAATCATAAGTGCTGTTTCATACAGCTGGGCAAAGTGAACAAAAAACTGTATATTATGAAATGCATGAATAAATAAATATAATTAACATTCACCATGTTTGAAAAAGTAAAAGGTTTGCTCTATAGGAACAATATCCTACACTAAATTTATCAGATAGCGTGGGAATAATTATTGCCGAGTTCATGAAGTCTGTTTAATACGGCATTACAAGTGTACACTGTCCGTGAATTGTTACTACAAAACAGTGGCACCTGTCTAGTCATTCTTCCAGGCACCCTGAAGTTGATGAGAGATAATAGTTCAGGGCAATCCCATATTGAATTAACAATTTGAATAAATTTAAAAAGTCTATAATTTTTCTTCCATTGTTAAGTTTTAACAAATTTAATGTTTTTAGTAAAAAATCGTAATTTAAAAATTCATGACTGATGACATTATGTTTATAACTTTTTATATTTCTATTGCTACATTTTTAACTTTGTGCATTGTAATTTATTTATTTATTCAGTACATTCCAACAATGGTAAACACATTTTCTTATACTAAATACAGGTACAAATGAAATAAAATACAACTGAATAAAATAAAAGCTAGGACAAAAAATATTAAAAATTATTACTACCTCAAGACAAAATCTGTCTGTCTTAGTGATTTATTTTAATCTATAAAAAAAAAAAACAAAAAAGTCCAGATCTCGTTTCTAGTTAACAATGCGACAAAATCAGGACATTGGTGCATGCAAGCTATAGTTTTCGCTGCGTTGATCAAGGAACGGCACATTATTATTTCGCAACCGGTGGATTGGAACATCGAACGCCACTTGTTCCAGTAATGATGGTATTATTATTATTATTATGGATAACTTATAAAGCGCCATTTTCGTAACAAAATACCTCAAGGGCGCTTTACATAGTGATTCTTTTAAATTTGTAATTTAATTAAAATAAACAAATTACAACAGGGACGGAGAATACCTTAAATAAGGGAATATGGAAGTCTAGGCATTTACAGGGCTTACGACCTGTCATTGGCTGGTTTAAGTGGCCACTTTATACACTGTGCAACATTCACCATTTTGCCCATGTTTGAACATCCATATTTCTTTAATTCTTCCATTTGTTGATTTTAGTGAAGTTAAAGAGCTGAAACCTTTATTGTTGCGAAGAGATTCATCTGACTGAATTATTTCACATAATAGGCAATGCCTGAAAACAATTTTTCAATTTTTTAAACTTCCCTGTTGTAATTTGTTAATCTTAATGACTCCCAAGGGGGTGAAATCCAGTCTTTTGTCTACGAACATTTGGACAAACTCAAATATTGTAATTAATTAAAATAATTTATTTTGTTGTCACATGCTACGGATTTATTCAAATGATTTAGAGAACAAGTGGGTTTTAAGTTTTTTTTGGTACATCAATTAAGCCATTTAGTAAATTAAACATAAATATGGGGCCAATGTTATTTCTACGTTTTTGTAGATTTTGTAAATACTTAATTGTTCCTAAATGTGTCACAATTTAGTAACATGTCAACATAGAATTTTTGTTAAAATGGAAACTAACAGAGATCGAAATCACTAAGATTGTATTTGTTTGAAAAATGCATAGAAATTTAATGCAAAATAGCCTTTAAGACAATTAGACGCTAGTTTAAGAATATATACAGCTTTGTTATTATGTCGAAATAATTTTTGTTTTTTTGACCCATCAAATGAATTTCGAAAATTTTAGAATGTAAAACCAGGGTGATGAAAAATGTAATAAAACGTTCATTGGGGGGAATATTTGTATGAGAATGTATGAAGAAAAATGTGAGCTGAACATTTCAGTGTAAAAAGCGGGAAAATGTAGAATTGGGAATGTAAAAATGAGGACTTACTGTATTATGCTATGCCAAACAGGCCCTGCGTGCATCTGAGAATTTCTCGGTGCAAAGTAGACTCGATCTATTCTGACAATTTCTCCCCTCGCAGGCCGCAAGCAGTTGCTGGAGAAGTGGCTGAAGGAGGACAAGCTGGAGTGTTCCGAGGAGCTCGGCGATCTGGTGAAGCAGGCCGACCCCACGCTTGCCCTGTCCGTGTACCTGAGGGCTAACGTGGCCAGTAAGGTCATCCAGTGCTTCGCCGAGACGGGACAGTACCCCAAGATCGTACTCTACGCCAAGAAGGTAAGTGGTACACCGATCGAGCGATGAAAGAGAACCGGCAAACGATTGCTGAGAAGAATATTAATATTTGGAACACTAACTTTGTGATTTTCTATATTAAATAATTTGACTATGTATTTATTTAGTGTAAAATCACTAATTTAACCGAGCCTGGCCTAGTTTTTAAGGCTAAGTACCTACATTAAACTATTCAAATATGTTTTTTTTTAATTTAATAAAAAATTATACACTGTAGTATTGCTTGAAAAAATACAACATATTTTTTATTAAATCATTGGTAAATATGAACAATCCCCAATCATGGCAGTTCTTACAATTTTTCAGAAGTATATTCAGAATAGTCTTGTACAATAATTATATTTTAATGAAATTTCATTTTTCCTTTCATTTCCTCACTTAAGCGTTTTCCTCAGTTTTACATTTTTTTTGCTCCCTAGAAAAACGCAAAACAGGGGTTTTATGGTAAGTTTAAAGTCACTTTAAAATGCCCAAAATTAGGCATTTATATTGTTACACCACCGGAATTCATTAATAATGTGTTAAATAAAATTCACAATGAAATAAAAGACACGAGTTTAATCAGTGAAAGATCTTAGGACTCACGAGAAACCATAAGATGCACTCAAGTACAGCCGAACGTAATCCGACACATCCCGACCGCAGATTTCGGCGGAGTCGAAGTTTCGGACAATTTTTGGCCGAAACTGGCGGAAACCAAAACGAAAACTTCGTTCGGTCACTATTACATGGCACGAAAAATCATTTTCCTTAACAGTTTTGTTTTAAAATTATCAGCACGAATTACAAGTACGTGTATTTATTTGTTTATTGACAATATACAATAGCCATTGGATTTTTAAAAACCTTTCTCTGGTATAACAAATCTCAAACTTCTCGGTTTTATCAGTAGAATGACGATGGACTTCAAAAATATTTATACCATCAAAACTCTTTATTGCTCACTAGTTCCACCCCATCTAGAATATGCTTCTCCTATTTGGTCTTCATTCTACAGGACTCATATTGACCATATCGAGTCTGTCCAACACCGTTTTCTAAGAAAAGTGGCATGGTTGCTCGAATTACAAAGGAGTAATTATTCCTATTTTGAAATAGAGCAATCTCTTAATCTGTCTTCATTGGAGAGACGTAGGACTGAGATGGATCTTATATGCATTTTCAAATACTTAATGCTATAAGTGATGTCCCATCTCTGTTGCAATCAATTTCTTTTCATATTCCCAACCGTGTCACCAGAAGTCAAAATCTGCTATTTATTAAATCTTCTAAGAGCAACTTTTGTTTTTATGCCCCAATGTCCAGAATGTGTAGATTAGTCAATTCATCACACGACTTGGAATTCTTTGAGATAGATCTTCCGGCTTTTCGTAGATCTCTTCGCGACTAAACAGTGTGGGATGAAGTTGGATTGGCATGGTTTAGCTCGAAGTCTTATGTCTTTCATTTTTATTATACCATTATTGTTTTGCCCTTGTTTTTCTTTGCTACATAGTTTTATGTTCTTTTTATTCAGTTTCTTGCAAATGCATAAATATGTTTCTTCATGTAACTGTTGTAATTAGCTTAGGCCGTATATATAATAAATAAATAACGAGTAATGCTTATAACGAGCATATTCAGTCAGTCCCATCTTCCTCGTAATAACTTAACTTATTTTACTAAGTTCCTAATGTCTCTCCCTGCAGGTGGGCTACATGCCGGACTACATCTTCCTGCTGCGCTCCGTGATGCGCACGTCTCCCGAAGAGGGCGCCGTGTTCGCCGGGATGCTGGTGGCCGATGAGGAGCCGCTGGCCGATAAGCACCAGATAGTAGACGTGTTCATGGAGCAGAACATGGTGCAGCAGTGCACCGCCTTCCTGCTGGATGCGCTCAAGCACAATCGGCCCGAGGAAGGGCCGCTGCAGACCAGGTATGCGGCGTAAATTATACTCATGAGGCATAACAGAATAACCTACCAATCACATATATAAATATATTTTTGCTCAAAAAATTCGGTAATTATAATTAGCAATTTTCTAGTTATTTAGAATGTTGGCCCGGAATAAACAAATCCACGAACTTGCCTAAACTCCAAACAAGTTAAATGCTACGAGAAATTGGATATAAAAAATGTCTTATTGCACACCGAATAAATTAAAACATTAAGGGCCGGTTTTATAAACATCCGTTCGTTAACTTGATACCATTTTTAACTAATATTTTATAAACGTTCGTAGCGTTACGAGCCGTTAAATCTATGGTTAAATGGTTACTGGCCGATTTTGGCTGGTTAAATGGCATTACGATCCGTTACCTTCAGCGCCGCTGCCGTATTTGACATGACAGTTGTTTTGTCACATTGTTATTTGATCAAATCTTCGCCAATTAACATGCAGATAGTCCTTATTTTGGGATTTAGTTGAATTACCAGTTTTATATGTTTTTTACTCTGTGTGGTGGTATAAAATCAACTTAAGTCTGATGGATAAATATATTCAGCAGTTAATTTTTAAAATTTTAAACGTGGTTTATTGATATAAATGTATACTAAAATAACAGATAATAGTAAAAACTATCCATCGTACCTGCTCGCTTTTAATAATTTTAATTTTAATTCATAGTACTCTCAATTCATAGTTCTTTTTTGTGTAAAAACTTCGTTCAAAATTGTCGAGTATTTGCATTTAATGTATTTTTTCATTGAATGCGAATGCGCACCGTTCGCATTTGACAGAAAGAGCTTAGATAAAAAGTTTTTCCATAGACAATTGACAAAAAAATTTCAATTTCTATGAAAATGCTTACCGGCGACCGCCCGTTAACAAAAATGGTTTATAGAACACAAAACCGTCGGTTATCGTAATGAACGACCAACGGTTCGTTACACTTACGGAAGTTTGATTAGATGTTTATAAAACCGGCCCTAAAACACAAACAACAACGTATGAAAAAATGAGTCAAAATGAACTGCTTTGAATGACGTCACAAGTTCTTGTCAGTCAAACAATCAGTGAGAGCGTTGACATGTATTGCGATAGATTTCCGGTTTCTGAAAAGCCATCTATTTTTAAGTATATTTTGACGCTTACTGGGTTCTACTTTTAAAAGTCAGGAAAACTCTTATATGAGAACTAGTGACGTCACGGCCGAAGTAATTTCAAAATAACAAAACTTTAAATAATATGATACATAAAAACATTTTTTATATTTTTTTGGCTATAGTTTAATAGTCTACTAACGAAAAAAAAAATATTAAAAAAAAGCGCTGAACATACTAATTCGAAATAACTGTAACTGATGTTATTTCTGTATAAAATGTTAAATAATTAGAGGTGAATATTTTTAATATATATATGGGGCTCAACGCACAATATTGATAGAATAAAATAGGGCAGAATTCATTAGTTAAGTATACCTTGATAAAGAAGCTTAATTACAAAACTCTCCTCAGAACGGTCATTACATATGGTGCCGAATGCTGGGGCAAAAGAGATGAAAATATGGTATAAGTATGCGAAAGAAAAATTATTAAGGAAGATATTTGGTGCTGTCAACCAAAACGGAGTGTGGAGGAGATGGTTTAATCGTGAATTAGAGGCACTGAATGGCGAACCCAACATTGCACAATTCATCAAAATAAGAAGATTACAATGGTTGGGCCATGTGCACAGAATGAATGATAACCGTACCCCAATAAAGATTCTTTATACCACTCCGGAAGGCAGACGAAGCAGAGGCAGACCAAAATGAAGATGGCTGGATAATGTGGAAAGTGACAATAGAGCGATTGGCCTGACGAACTGGAGAAGAGCCGTGGGGTGCAGTGCCACTGATGATGATGATAAAGAAGCTTGTATAGCTTTGAAACCGGTCGGTAAAAAAAATAAAAAATAAGTGTTTAAAAACAAAGTTGTTTTATTTATTTGATTATAGTGAATAACCACAAAGTTAGTGCTTCAAATATAAAATTTATTTAAAATAATGAAACACTGAAAATTATAAAATAAGGTAATATAATTTATTAAAGTATAATATTTTTAATTGAATCGGCATTCACTTCGTAACACTTCATTATAAATTATTATGAAAATAAAACTTTGTTATCAGTGTTACACAATTTTAGTTACAAAAAAACGCAAACAAAACAACAAATTGAGTCAAACGTTTTTATATTCTAGTGGTGGTGATATATCCAACAACCCACAAACCTGGCGTAGAATTATATACATTGGACCTCTGTCTAGAAAAATAAGTAATCACTTTCCCACAGTCATAAAACCCTCTTTTTACACTAATAATAATATTGCCAAATCACTTTTTAATTCTAAGTCAAAAACAGAGCTGCTAAACAAGAGTGGCATTTACCAGATATCATGCGAATGCAAAAATGTCTATATTCGACAAACAGCGCGAAACCTTAAAACTAGGCTAAACGAACACCGCCGTTGCCTGACCAATAATAATTTCTCGGAATTCGCGAATCATATAATAGACAGTAACCACTCATTTCATAATCACACCCTAAAACTCCTGCACCAAGTAAATAACAAAGGCAGTAATATGAATAATTTAGAAATTATAGAAATTCACAAAAATTTAAATTCTGAAAACAACCTAATTAATAATCACACATTCAACCACCCCTCGCCTTTATTGACCATGTTCCCTTTGCGACCACCCTCACCGCACTCACCCTCTTAGACCCGTGTCTGTTAACACTCTCTTAGCCGAGCGATGTCTTCCCACACATTAAATCTTAGACTTACTTATTGCAACTTCCACTTATGTGCTAAATTTTAAGAAATAAATTCGACTTAATGTTCTGTCCATGTTTTCATATCTGTACTTAAGATAACCATCCATTCATATGCCAACACCTTAGATAAGAATAAAACCCCCCTGCTCTAAGTTTCACTGATTAATCTGTTTATTTTTTGTTTAGATTCGATGACATTGTGAACAATATTCTGTGTTTATTATATTAGTTTTATATCACCCGTCGATGGGAGGAGTGCTCTCCCGAAACTATAGTTGTGTTCTTGTAAAATAATAAAATTGTGTAACACTGATAACAAAGTTTTATTTTCATAATAATTTATTAAAGTATACCTTGATAAGAAAGCTTGTGTTGCTTTGAAACCGGTCAGTAATAAAACGTGTTTAAAAAAAAGTTTTTTTTACGAATAACATAGGTACTTTAAATGTAAATTTAATTATTTTCTTTATTGTACATTTAATTATTTTCTTTATTGTACATTTAATTATTTTCTTTATTTGATTTCCCCTCTAGACTCCTGGAGATGAACCTGATGTCCGCGCCGCAGGTGGCCGACGCCATTCTGGGCAACAACATGTTCACGCACTACGACCGCCCGCACGTGGCCCAGCTGTGCGAGAAGGCCGGCCTGCTGCAGCGCGCGCTCGAGCACTTCACCGACCTGTACGACATCAAGAGGGCTGTGGTGAGTACCGACTCTCCTGTAACGCTTTTAATTCAGTTTATCTCTACTGCTTTCATTATCCCTTTCACTGTGAGTATGGCAAATTATATGGTGGGCTTATGGTCTGATATTGTCATTCTTCCTCATGACCATATTGCAAGCACGAATTGTAGCAAAACCGTGTTTACTTGTATTAATTTCAGTCTATTTCCAATATGGTATTTTTTATACATTTAATAACATAAATTTAGATTATTATTATAATTATTTTGAATAATTATTCAACTCCTATGCCCCTCAAATCCCCAAAAGATTTATTTCCATAGTCATGCATTTAGCATAGCAATCTCAAATGCAGAAATAAATTCTTACATTGTATTCAAATCGAGGCAACGATATTAACGTCGATGTCTCTGATACACAGGTGCACACCCACCTGCTGGCCGCCGAGTGGCTGGTGAACTTCTTCGGCACGCTGTCGGTAGAGGACTCGCTGGAGTGCCTGAAGGCCATGCTGACGGCCAACATCCGCCAGAACCTGCAGATCTGCGTGCAGATCGCCACCAAGTACCACGAGCAGCTGACCACCAAGGCGCTCATCGACCTGTTCGAGAGCTTCAAGACCTACGAGGGCCTCTTCTACTTCCTCGGCTCCATCGTCAACTTCAGCCAGGACCAGGAGGTGCACTTCAAGTACATACAGGTAATTGTGGGATCCTCAATTATATCTGGGGATGCGATGTTTTCATTTTAATCTAGTAAAACCCTTAAATTACATTTTCCAATTGACCGACAGTAAAAATGTGAATGTAGGGAAAAAAATTAAGTCAGTAAATGTATATATATTTTTTTTAATATCAAAAACATTTTTTACTTTGCAATATGACATTTTGTTCTTAAAAAAACTATTTCCTTCTTTCATACAATATTTTATAATATAAATAGCAAGCCCTGATGATGAGGCAGTAACCTCGAAACTGGTTTACGTATAACTCGAAAAGTAAAGTGGTTTAAACAAATTTATTAAAAAAAACATATTTTTATTTGAAAAGTTATGGAGCAATGTTCAAACAATTTTTTTATTGCAACTTTTTTAAATATCATTTACATAAATAATAAATGTTCTTGAAACACAATAAACTGTCTGTAAAGCAGAAACTTACTGTCTTTAAAATTGCGAAAACTTAAAACCCACTTGTTCTCTAGATCATTTGAATAAATCCGTAGCACGTGACAACAAAATAAATTATTTTTATTAAATTACAAATTTAAAAGCTTCAATTAAATTAACTTAACAATAGAATCACCATGTAAAGCGCCCTTGAGGTATTTTATTACGAAAATGGCGCTATATAAGTTATCCATAATAATAATAATAATAATGCGATGTTTTGTTTATTGATTCAACTTACCAACAAGTTTATATAATTTATGTTAGCTGTCAAAAACATGAAAATGGCGGCAATAATTGTCCGTAAAATACAATAAACTCTCTTTAAAATTATCGTCAGTTTTCAGTGTGGATTGCATTTTTTCCTACATCAATTGGGGGGGAAAAAATGTAACTGGGTTTTAATTAAATCGAATACATATATAAACTGTCAATGTTCCTTCATCATATAGATACAGTCAAACGTGGTTATTATGAGGAAGATGGGACCGACTGAATTTCTCGTTATAAGCGTTGCCCGTAATAACAGAGAAAGGTTTTTTTTAAATCCGATCGCCAATGCATATTTTCATTAAGTTTACAAGTACATAATACATACATATAGTTAATACAGATAAATAAAAAAATAAAACTATTCAGGAAAATTATAATAAGTACTTAAAAACATACTACTTTCTAAATTTAAAATGCAGGTAAATGTACATTCTTATTTTCCCACATTATTTACACTGTGGATAAGAAGAACTCAAGATTTTTCGTGTCACATTCTTTTTCACAAATATTTGCCAATTTTTCATGTATTGAGAGACACTTCTTCTTCTTAGTAGACATGTTTATAATTCAAGGGTTAGTTTTATAACTGATTAGACATCATTCATCGAAATCGTTTATTATGCACTGACCATAAAATATTTTTAAGAACTGAAAAGCATTGTGAAAACACCCGAAATAAGGATGTCATTCATAAACGACGAAAGAAGTTGTAAATTGTACGTGGTGTCGAGCCGGTACTTACTGGGTTCGCAAAGCTTCAATTTTTTGCACGCAATTTCAACCAAGTGTGATTTTTTTTCAATGTTGCCGGCGAAAACACCTATTGTGTACTTAGACCGGTCCTAAGTTAGCCGCCCGTTTAGATTTTATTATTCAGGTTCTTACTTTAAAAAATATGTTTTTAAACGATCAAAGAGTTTTTGCTCAACTGTTGACAATATTTTTGTTCGGTATGTCCGAGAAAAAACTCCTTATAAAAGTGAATAAATGTATGGTGAAAACCACCAACTAAAATGTCAACTTATGTTTCCTCGTTACATCCGAGATCTCGCTATTTCCGTGATCGTCATAACCAAGTTCGACTGTACGTTGTCGAAGACCCTTGTTCGCTGGTGCAATTAACGATACAAATATCCTCTTTCAGGCGGCTTGCAAGACGGGCCAGATCAAGGAAGTGGAGCGCATCTGCCGCGAGTCCAACTGCTACAATGCGGAGCGCGTGAAGAACTTCCTGAAGGAGGCCAAGCTGCAGGACCAACTGCCCCTCATCATCGTCTGCGACCGCTTCGACTTCGTGCATGACCTCGTGCTCTACCTCTACAGGAACAGCCTGCAGAAGTACATAGAGATCTACGTGCAGAAGGTAAACACCTCACATTGTTAAGGGAAGATGGAACTGGCTTGGCGATCTATCCCAGTCCAAAAACACCCGGCTGGAAAGGAAGTTTTTCTCATGATTGAGGGAACGATAGGAGCTTCCGTTATGACCCCCATAAATTGTTGTTAGGAATTAATTGATACAACTAATAATAATTTAGTATCTTGTAAGTTTCTATCGAGTTCTATCTTCTGTTATTCTTCCAATGATGTAAGTCCTAGAGTTTGTAGTCTAGTAATATCAGCGATATTCATTAAAAACAACTGATCTCTGTCAAAATAGAACAAAATCTATACTATTGGTAGCCTCTGAGCAATAATGCGGCACAACTGTAGAGCCCCCCATATGGACAAAAATCATTCTAGGATTATCAATCACGAAGTTAGCTATAGTTTACAGCAAAACAATAGGCCATAGGTACTCGGGTTGAGAATCACAAGTGGAAACTGAAATCGTCCGTTACACGTTTGATGTTAAACCAAAATCCAGCAAAATGCCTTTACTTCAGCTGTAACGCCCTATTACTCTGAGATTGTAGCATATACAGTAAAATCGCGATACAACAAAACGCGATATAGCAAAAAATGACGTATATCAACAAAAAAAAACAAAATTTATTCCCTAAAACCAATTTTCCACTTAAAAATGCATTTATATAAAGAAATCCTGCTAATATGTATAACAAAATCATTTTTGTCCTGTACGAAAAAATGCCAATACATTTACTTAAATTTATAACGAAATAAAAAAAATGTTAAAAGACAAAAATATTATTTCTCGCTTTAAAAAGCCGCGCCGCCGCTGCATCTGCCGTATGCGAATGGTTTTATGGCCTTTTCGGTGGCGCGCGGCGGTCCGTCGGCACCCAGAACCGTCAAAGTGCGTGTCCAGTGTGTGCGTGTGTATGTATGGAAGCGCGTGTGTGAAGGAAAGCCTTCAAACCTCTCCAAATACTGCCGAGAACGTCAGTCCGTCTGTTTTGGTTTTTGAAGCCGCGCAACATTTTTTTGTGACGGCGCATTACATAAACATACCGCGTATGTTTTTTTTTGTGATATGTGGGAATTCGTCATTACGAATTTTTATTTTTTGGTCCCTTGGATTTTGTTATATCGCGGTTCTACTGTATTATTTTTACATACTTAAATACATTAAATGTTCATACCGCTGTGATGGACACACATTTTAAACTATATCAGGTAACATACTTATATATTTCCCTACCTCAGGTTAACCCATCTCGCCTCCCTGTGGTGGTTGGGGGTCTACTGGACGTAGACTGCTCCGAGGACATCATCAAGAATCTAATCCTGGTGGTGCGAGGACAATTCTCCACAGATGAGCTTGTGGCTGAAGTTGAGAAACGCAATCGGTAAGGATAACTCCTTGATGTTTTGCTTAATTTTTTTAATGGTTCCGGAAAGCCCCCACCACTCGCCCGGATCTGTTTTAGTGGTCTTGTGGCCTTTTTTATGATCCGCACATTGCAAAAACTAATTTTAAGCTTATTCTATATGTGGCAGAACCACAGTTTGGACTGTATCTGGGGTAAGTGTTGGCCGTGTCTCGCTGCCGTCGTCGCTCTTGGGGTCGTAAATCCCGAAAGTTATGATGCATAAGAGTCTCGAAGTCCGGTGTCACTGCATAGGTCCGTAGAAGATACTGGTCCGTATTCCTGGGGCGAAGCGATGGTCAAGTCCAAGGCACCCGCTAGTAGTAAATCGGAAGGTCGAGGCAGTGAGAAGAAATAAAATGTGACTTGGGCGAAGGCTCGAGGCAAACTGATTTATTATTTTAAAACATACACGTTTTATAGAGTGCGTAACGGGCTCTCGCCACCCTGGGCCGTTTGGGGAGGGGGGGGGCATATACCCCCTCCAATCCTGACAGAAATATCCCAATAAGTGCATGTAGGGAGGTGCCGGCGCTCAGCTCGGTCACTTTGTCGAGAACCGCCGTACGCGCCACATCAAGTACAATGCCCTTTTTAAGGCAATAATAGTCAAAGTCAAGTACAATGGGGGCCCTTCTCAGGGCGAAATAATTTTTACTGGCCGCCACCGAGGCATACAAAGTGCGGGCCTTTTTTGCGCATTAATCCCATAGTACCCTGGTATCATTAAGGTCTGGCCTGAAAGTGGAACATTCGTCCTTTATTGTAGGTCTAACACTTAGCTGACTGATACCGGGGGACCCTAACTATATTTTTAGCATTTTTAAAAATTGTTTAACCATCCGTTACACTGCAAAAATATTATTCATTTATAAAATATTCGCGTTATTTTGAATTTACATTTACTGCTTTCAATCTCCCTTTCTCACTCAGTTCACCTCAGTATATAAATAGTTAATTTGCCTGCCGCCCCCAACTAACTTTTGAAATTCTGACGGATAATGTTTGTTAGTTCATTAGCTTGTTAATATACCAGTACAAACAAGTCCGGTCATTAAAAGTAGTTATCATGCCCCATTGTTCTTAGACTTTGCAACAATGGCGATACATCAAATTAACTAACCAAAATCAATTTTCAATCTTCCCATTTCCAAGAACAATAATCATTTATCATTTATTTATTCATATATATGTACATTACAAAATAAAATATCTTAATTCATACATATAGAAATAATTAGGTAAAATTAGGTAATAATAAATTGTGACATGTAAGACTACTAACTACAAGCCTCCCGAGAATATTAAAAAAAAAACCTCTTATGTTATTTTGTCTGTTTCAAAGACATCTATCAAAAAATTCCCACCTATCAAGACCAAAATACAATAATAGTTCATAAAAACAGTGGTATTGGTTATAAGTCAGTGTGAATATTTCCAGACTGAAGCTGCTCCTCCCGTGGCTAGAGTCCCGAGTGCACGAGGGCTGTGTGGAGCCAGCCACCCACAACGCTCTCGCCAAGATCTACATCGACTCCAACAACAACCCCGAGCGCTTCCTCAAGGAGAACCAATGGTAATATTATTCTTTCTTACAGTATCAACATTTCGTTGGTGAGAGTTATCCCTGGTAAATGTCAATCTGATGGCTCTTACTGGATGGAATCCAGTTTTTGGACATACTCAAAATATTGCTGAATACAGCTAGTTCGTAAGCGAGCGAAACACTGCATTAAAATGATTCTGGTAATCTACGGAAGCCTCTCAGCCGGGGATTCTGTTCCACAAATTCACTGCTTTATTTAATCATTACAATTTCACCGGTTGTTTGATTAAAAAGATCACAACCTCACCTGGGACCTCCTTCCTTGCTGGTAAAAAGTCCTTGGTTATATTTTATTCGACCAACGAGCGCATTAGCCGAAGTAGGCATCTTCAAGACTTGTAAATAGTTTACATTTTTACTTGTATACTATTCATCATTATTACTATATATACAAAAAATGACAATATCTGGGTAATGTCGGCAGGTACGACTCGCGGGTGGTGGGACGCTACTGCGAGAAGCGCGACCCTCACCTGGCGTGCGTGGCGTACGAACGCGGGCAGTGCGACCGCGAGCTCATCGCCGTGTGCAACGACAACTCGCTGTTCAAGTCGCAGGCGCGCTACCTCGTGCGGCGCCGCGACCCCGACCTCTGGGCTGAAGTGCTCGCCGACCCCAACCCCTTCAAGCGCCAGCTCATCGACCAGGTAAGGAATCAATCAGACATTATTTTCATCCCAGTCATGACGCTCCCCAAACAGGAAAAACTCACGGGGGTCAAGTCCGGTGAATACAGTGGCTGAAAAGTATCAAACAAGTTGTGAGACGTAAGTGAGCGCTGGTAAAATTTGACAGCCACTCGTGACATGTCCGAAATGTCGGTGATAATCGATTCGCATGATCCGGATGAGACACCAACTTCCTCCGCCACCTCTCTAATAGTGATTCGCCGATAAGTAAATACAATTTAAATCTATTGCAACAGAGAGGGAAAACATTATCGAGAAGGGAATATGGAAGTCTATGCATTTACAAGGCTTATCATTGGCCGGTTTAAGTGGCCACTTTACACACTAGTAACACTCGCAATAGATTTAAATATGAATAACTCCCTAGGGAGGAAATCCAGCCAGTCTGCAAGCATTTGGGCATACTCAAACATTGTTGAAATACAATTTGTTTGGGTTTGATGTTATCAGCTGTCGAAGTGCTTGGCCGCCCATGCCTCTCGTCATCTTCAACGTCTTCACAACCCCCTTCGAAACCCTTATACCAATTGCGAACGGCTGTTTTCTTCATGGCGGTCTCTCCATAAGCTGTCTCCAACGTTCCAACCACGACACTGCATTTAATTTTCTTTTTAACACAAATCTTAATACTAATCCTTGTCTTTGTCATTTTCGCTCTGGAATGATCTTAATAACTCCCCGATCACACCAAAACGCCTCTTACTAGTTTGTCCGTCAAAAACCAACTACGTGTCCAAAATAGCTAAAAAATTGACAGATAAACACGTATACAATCGGCTCTTACTATGAGGAACTTCAGCCCTACGGGAAATTGGATACAATAAATGTTTGCTTGGTAAAAATTAGAACATTAAATTGTACCGCAAAGTTTCATGAAAATATACAAAAAAAATTTTTTTTTATAAAAACGGACTACTTTAAATGACGTCACTGGTTCATATGAATCAACCTATGATATGAGAGCTATGGAAGATTTCCGGTTTACTGACGGTTTGCTTGCCAAAATAAGCGGAAAAGAACCTCTGACGTCACACACGGAGTTATTTCAGAAATTTGAAACTTCATAGCGCTGCTAATACGATACACAAAAATTGAAAAAAAAATTTGGCTTAGTTTAATAGTCTATTAACAAATAAAACCACTGAACTTCCTCAGTACGTATTTAAATTTGTAATTCTAATATATTCTGTGTATATTAAAAAATCAAATCTTGTATATTTATTACTGTATTATTTAAATATGAAAAAAACAGTTTTTGCATTATTTTGCCATTATTTTTAAATCTCTGCTTTAGCTACACTTTTTGCTACATTGGTAATTTATTTATTTATTTATTTATTGACACTTTATATACATACACAATAAATATACATATAAGGGCGGGCATATTGCCTTAAGGCAATTTCTTCCTACCTACCCAAACCGTTCAGTTTGAGAAAATTATAAATATATGGACATATTGAATCTTACAATTTTATACAAAAATTAAAAGCAAAGATTAACAAAAATAAATATATGTATAAAAAAAAAATAACACTTTACTATGAAGAGAGGAGAGGGGATGGGAAGGAAAGAAGAAGGATAAAGGAACAATTTAAATATTTACATAGTGACATTTCAATCTTGACTTAAATGTAAATAAAGAAGGGGCGTCTCTAACATTAGTGGTTAGATTATTCCACAATCGAGCGGCTACTACTGTGAAAGAGGAGGCAAAAAAATTAGAGCGATGACGGGGTAATAAAAGAGTTCTCTCGTTACTAGAACGAAGAGATAGTCCGTGTTGTGAAAGAGGTTGGGTGAGCTCTCTCAGATAAACAGGCGAAGTGGGATTATTTAAAATATTGTGAAGAAGTGATAGAATGTGAATGTTTCTTCTATGCCTGATACTGAGCCAGTGTAGTTGCGTGCATTGTAATTATATCCTTTGTTGGAAAAAAATTGTTTTGTCAAAGCGTAGATGTCTTCGCATAGTGAAACGCGGATGAAGGGTTCGATTCACAAATGACATTAACGATGTCTGAATTCCTAGGTGGTGCAAACGGCCCTGTCAGAGACTCAAGACCCCGAGGACATCTCGGTGACGGTGAAGGCGTTCATGACTGCAGACCTTCCCAACGAACTCATCGAGCTGCTGGAGAAGATTGTCCTGGACAGCTCCGTCTTCTCCGATCACCGCAACCTGCAGAATCTCCTCATCCTCACAGGTACGTATCCGACTGCAGTACAGGTAGTCCTCGACTGTTTTACTAACTGACTTTACGACCCCAATTTGCAATAGATTTTTGTCCGCCTGCACAGTGGGTGACGATTTTTAAACCCTCTTGAGATATGTTCAAAATGGAAAATGTAAATTTCTCAATTTGCCAAGTGCAATGAAAATCCATTAAAAAACAAATAATGTATTTTTTTCGTGCGTAGTATTTAGCAAACATGGAAAAAATAAAATAGGAAAGAATTAATTAGTTATGTAAACCTCGATGAAGAAGCTTTTTTGCTTTGAAACCAGTCAGTGGAAAAATATATACAAAAATTAGTGGTCAAAAACAAAGTTGTTTAATTATTTATTTATTTATTTTATATTAGTTTCGGGTTATAAAATTAATATCTTAGAATAATAATGCACTTAAGCTGCAGATACGCCATTTCGCTCTTTTGCATATGATAAAAGCATTTCAAATTTTTGGTTTAACAACAGACGTGTGACGGACAATTTCATCGCTTCGCTTGCGGTTTTCGACCTGAGCACCCACGGCCCACTGTTTGACTATTGCTTACTTTGTGATTGATAATCGTAGAATGATTTTTGTCCGTATGGGTGGCTCTATAGCGTTTTAACACCCATTGAGGTAAATGTGTTCTTTAAATATAGTAAATTTTGTGAAACTAAAAGCATTTTACTATTTAATTAAACATTGGTTTATTTATATGAATGTGGCCTCCGTGATGTACCGGTTAAGAAATATGTCTCACATGCGGAAGGTTCTGGGTTTGATTCCCGGTGAGAACACAAAAATTAAGTGTGAACAGACAAGGACTGGATTCAACTCCCTGGGGAGCTGTTTATATTAACATGATAAAGAAATATGATAAAGAACATTTAAATGTTCTTTATCTCTGTTGTAATATGTTAATTTAAACAGCTCCCCAGGGAGTTGAATCCAGTCCTTGTCTACGAAAATTTGGACAAACTCAAAATATTGTTGATAAATTACCTGGTCCATGAAGAAGTATACAAATTGAAAAAATAACATTTTCAGGCGTTGCCTAGTATGTAGGTGAAATAATTCAATTAGATGAATCTCACCCGCATAAATAAAGGTTTCAGCTCTTTAACTTCACAAACATCAACAGATGAAAGAATTGAAGGAATATAGATGTTCAAATATAGGCAGAATGGTGAATGTTACACAGTGTGTAAAGTGGCCACTTAAACCAGCTATTGACAGGTCATAAGCCCTGTAGATGCCTAGACTTCTATATTACCTTCTCTTAAATGTTCTTTATCTCTGTTGTAATATGTTAATTAAATGTGAGTTTTCTCAATCCTGGGTGTACTATGCTTGTAATTCACCACTGTAATTGGGCCTCGAGGACTGTCATGGTGCAAATGAAATAAAAAATATCATTGTAAAATTTTGGGATTGTTTAAATAATGTTGGTGTACTCTGTTTTGTAGCAATCAAGGCCGACCGCACCCGAGTTATGGAGTACATCAACAGGCTGGACAACTACGATGCGCCCGATATCGCCAACATCGCCATCAACAACCAGCTGTACGAGGAAGCGTTTGCCATCTTCAAGAAGTTTGACGTCAACATCTCCGCCATTCAAGTATGTCGATAACATTCACATACCCAAACTTCGAAATCCATTATCTTTTTTCAAAATTGAAAAGCGCTACAAATAATGTAGAGTGACTGAAGAGACTAGCCGATTACATCAGCTTTTTTCTGCATACAAATATGTATACCGTATTTAAATTCTTAAAACTCAGTTGGTGTTTTTCCTTCTCGAGTAAGCTTGCAGATTACAGATATTATTTGAAGATTGTCTATTTGAAAAATAGTATTTCAAACATAATTTCCTAAGGCTCATTTTTCTTTGATATTATACAGTTGACCTAGGACATGTGGCGCTCGAAAATCACCGCTCGCCACTGCTATAAAGCTTTCTTTTCACAACCAATATCTTTTAGATTGACAGTTATAGCTGTCATTTCCTAAACAAAAGACCCGAAAATGTTTAAGTTTTACATATCTGTGGGGTTCATATAGTCCATGATTGATGACACACACGCATGTTAAATCATTTCACCTGAAATACAGAGCGACGACCGATGAAGCAAGTCATCATTTTATAGTGAATCGAATACAACATATTCTGCAAGTCTAGCAGTATTGCACATAACGACGAGAGCAACGTCCTGCAGTACATTAACATCGTTCCTACCATGGAGAAATGAACAACAAAGGAACGTGGCCTATAAAAAGACCACAGGGCGTAGTAACATCCAGTCAGCCGGAACACTCGGCTCAACGCAGTCACTCAGTTCCAGCTTGCAGATCAAGTGCAGCCAGTTCAAATCCCCATCGCCGTAATAACACTCGTCCTACATCATTATTTATTTATTTTATTTTATAAATTTATTGCATAAAATTAGGATACATATTTAATAACAGGGAATCTATATAAAACTAATTAATATAAAATGAAAATGGAGTGTTCTCTGTTTATGATAGTCTCCATCTAACATGGCTCAGCCTGTTCTAAGATGGACATTTTTTATCTTTTAGAGCATAAGTAGTCCTATACTAATACAAAAATAACATTTAAAAAAAAAACTAAAACAACTTAATGCCTAGCTAATCAAATGTGAGAAATTATAATCGCTATTATACAAATATTATTCAATTCATTATTTATTCGCCATGTAATAAATGCGAATTAAACAGCAACCCTGTGTCTTCTATCAATCTCTAATTGGGGTAGGAGCTCCAACAACCCTCAATAACCTAATTCCTACATGTATTTTTATTGAATGCATATAATCACTTTAGTAAAGCGCTCTCAAGGTATTATATTAAGAAAATAGTCCGATAAAAGTTACCCATAGTAATAATAATGTACCTTGTAATAATATGCTAGCTTCCATGGGTTATTTCTTCTTCCCCAGGTACTGATCGAACAAGTGAACGACCTCGATCGTGCCTACGAATTCGCCGAACGGTGCAATGAGCCGGGCGTGTGGTCGCAGTTGGCGCGGGCCCAGCTTCAGCAGGGGCTCATGAAGGAAGCCATCGACTCGTACATCAAGGCCGACGACCCCAGCGCCTACATGGACGTAGTCGCCACCGCCACGGCCTCCGACTCCTGGGAGGACCTCGTCAGATACCTGCAGGTACGCGTATTCTGGATTCCTGAAGCTGAGAATCGGTGCTAAATAAGTGGGGATCTTTTGTGGTGAGTCCCCGTAAGTGAATTCTGTAAAGAGCTAGGCTACTGAATCTCTTCTTCCAAGCCCAGGGAGGCAATTGCAAACGCTGTCCATTAGATAGTGCTCTCTGAGCTGTCGAACTTTAATCTACCCTTAAATTTAAATTAGCTTATTTCTCTGTCATGTTTTAAATAGTGTGATAAAAATATTTAAGTTTGTAAGTGAAAGTTCTTGATGGAAGTTCATTTTAATTTATTATGTATATAAAAAACGAGTGATACTTTAATCCACAAATTTGGAATATCCAGTGACCGGTTTCATCGCTTTCGCGACATCTTCGAGACTGGTATCTTTATTAAGGAGAATTCCAAATTATATTGCCCTCGTTAGCTACCAATGTCGATTCCTTCTTGGACAGCTAAAACTCGAAGATAAAGGGTCGGTAAAAAGCACGAAAAAAATTTTTTCAACTGTATATTTAAGGTATAACTTCCATATCATCAAAATCAAGTTATGTATCTTTTTCTTACTACTAGAGTTTAGTGTTTCATTTCCGATAATTAAAATGCCACTCCGAGAAACATCCTTACGACAATTCTCTTTCTCCGTCAGATGGCGCGCAAGAAGGCGCGTGAGTCGTACATCGAGTCAGAGCTGATCTACGCGTACGCTCGCACGGGGCGGCTGGCCGACCTGGAGGAGTTTGTGTCCGGGCCTAACCACGCTGACATCCAGAAGATCGGCGACCGCTGCTTCTCCGACGGGATGTACGACGCCGCCAAGCTGCTGTATAATAACGTCAGCAACTTTGCCCGACTCGCCATCACCCTCGTGCACCTCAAGGAATTCCAAGGTATGGAAAGAAAAACGTTCTATCAAAGAGGAAGCTCCATATTTATTTTATTTGTCAAAATTAAGCCATATTTTTTTTTAAATTAATTTAATTCAATTTAACAGGCGCTGTGGATGGGGCCCGTAAGGCCAACTCTACGCGCACGTGGAAGGAGGTTTGCTTCGCTTGCGTGGACGCCGGAGAGTTCCGCCTCGCTCAGATGTGCGGACTCCACATCGTGGTGCACGCAGACGAACTAGAGGACCTCATTAACTACTACCAGGTCAGTGACAACCGCAGACAGATTTCCTTCTGATAGTAAATTAGCGGAACCAATAACTGGCATCGTTCACAAATTAGTTTACTCTTACTCAAATGAAAGACATAACCCCCACAATACATCACATACAAATAATATAATCACTAGATCCTCAACACATAGACAACTTAAACAAATACAAACTAAAACCACTTTCGGACAAAGGGATTTTGAGTATTATTCAATTAAAATCTATAATAACCTACTTTCACTATCTATTAAAACAATTAGTTACGAGAAAATGTTTTAAAGGGCTATTAAAAAATGGATAGTGGAGCTAGGTAGAAGTAAAATGTATTGTCTGATTCGCCCAAACCAATATTGAATCAACTGCTCCACAAGTGTATAGCTTATGTTAGGTTTTTGTTATTTTCATTGTGTGTTTTGTAATATAGATAATATAGATATACATATATACCTTGTTTTTAAAACTGTCTGAATGTTTGTTAATTATCTTATAAATAATTAAGTTAGTCTTCATTGTTTATTCTCAAATGTAATTTTACAAAAGTATATTGTTAAGTGTCCTCGGCACGTGAAACCCCAGTGAGGTCACTATATTTTTATTATTAATTATAGTTTGTTAGCAAAAAATATGAATAAATAAATAAACATAAGCAATTAAATTTAATTTTGAACAATTTACCAATCATTATTTACCACAGGTGGGAAAACGAAAGCACGGACTTAATAAAGTCTAAGTTACGATTTTTCTTCTTTTTGTGTCCAGGCTGATGAGTAATAAAGTTCTGAGTTTGAAATTAGAACCGAACCCTGGATGGTGAGAGTTTTGAAAAAGGAAATCAAGTAGAGATAAGGCCACCTTGTTGTGTAGCGGTTGGCACATTAGCCAACCATGCTTGAGATCTCAGAGCCCCGATCACAATGGGAAGTTAACAGAGTTATCTTTGATTGTCTATAAAGAAAAACCTATATTTGTGTACGAAAATGAATATATTTGCATTAGCATTTAAAGTATTTTCAATGGTAACCTATAATTAGACATGTCTAAAAGAACTGACTGCATAATAAATGTAAACAACGAATGTCTTGAACAAGTAGAAGGATTTGTGTATCTGGGAAGCATGTTTTTAATTGATGGAAGAGTAGAAAAAGATGTTGAAAGAAGAGTGAATGCGGGCAAAAAATGAACGGAGCACTAAGCACAGTAATTGCTAATAAAAATATGTCAATCGAAGCTAAACTGGCAGTGCACAACTGAGTTTTAGTCCCAACACTTATGTATGGAAGTGAAACATGGAACTGGCAGAGGAACGATGAAAGCCGAGTGAACGCGATTGAAATGCGATCTCTTAGACGAATGAGTGGGAAATCAATGTTTGACAGGGTTACGAATGATGAAATCAGGCGAGAGTGTAAATCTGAGTCAAGTATAATTGATAAGATTATGAAAGGGTCTCTGAGATGGTTTGGTCACGTAGAACGAATGGACGACGAAAGAATGGTAGAACTAGTATACATGGCGAAAATGAAAGGCAACGTGAGACGAGGACGACCGAGGAAGACGCGGCATGATCAGATAAACCAAAATCTTAAGTCTGGTCATGTCAAAGGCAGATAGAACCGAAGGGCATGCATGAATGTGGAAAAAGCTAGGAATGTATACCAGGATAGACGTGTGTGGCGGTCTATTCTCTCTGCCTACCCCTATGGGGAAATGGCGTGATGGTAGTAGTAGTAGTTTAGAAGAAAAAACCGTATGCATATTCTGCTTTTCATACAGAAAACTTAATTTTTCTTTGGGGCCCGGGTTGGATCCCTGTCAGGGCAGATGCGAAGTGTTGATTTTAAGGCGGATCTGTCATCAAACACGGATACTTAAAGAACTGCCCTCGTAAAAGAGTAGTCATCAGAATTATTTCACCTGCTAGGCAAACAGTAAGCTGCCTAGTAAAAATCACACCGTTTAATCGAAGAATTCGTATTCAAGGTTCAATTCTTTTATTTGCTGATTCCTGCTCGATACATCAGTTGCAATTGTTTTTCTTTTTATAGGAACGCGGTCACTTCGAGGAGCTGATTGGTCTCCTGGAGGCTGCCCTGGGATTGGAGAGAGCGCACATGGGAATGTTCACGGAGTTGGCCATCCTCTACTCCAAGTACAAGCCCGCCAAGATGCGAGAACATCTCGAGCTCTTTTGGTCACGAGTCAACATACCGAAGGTAAATTGCAACTTTGAAAATGTATATTGAACAAAAAACTCTTACGTTTTTTGGGACCCGAAATATTCCCGATCCACAGGTTAAAAAACACTGATGTAAGGAATCCATTGGCTGTGTGATCGAACAGGAAGAGAATCCAGGATAAAGGAGGAATAAAATAATGAAAAATCAGGTTTCTAAGCTTATGCTTCAGGCGATGTTATCAATTTATTTTCTGACATTTCCATAAAATATCATTTACATGTTGACAATACAATAGATATGACAATATTGTCCTGTCCCAGCTCTGACAATAGCCTCGACCGTGCGGGATAGAATGCTGGGACAATATGAAAATTCTGCCGCAGTTCACACGTGAGCGCTGCAAAAACAAATACACAACAGCATTTATTACGAGCGAGTTCACGAAAAATACTACTTATTTTATACCAAGATTTATTGGAATTCTTAAACTAAATAATAAAAAGGTATTTTATGTGACTCCATTTTCGCAGAAAAAATATGCACACGGGGACAGTGCGGCTGCGCGCGGTGGTGGGGTTAATCATTGTTCCGCGTAGATAGCCTGCCCGTCTATCTCAGTGACGTCTCGGGAAAATGTTTGGTCCTACAAATTGCTGTTTACACGTGGACGACGGTTGAGTCCAGGCACAAAATAACATTGCATTTTCCACGTGTAACTGTATATTGAATTTTATGCAAAGCTCACCTGTGCAGTAAACTCTAAATAAAAATATTACGTATGTTTGTATCGTAGGTGTTGAGGGCTGCGGAGCAGGCGCATCTCTGGGCAGAGCTGGTGTTCCTCTACGACAAGTACGAGGAGTATGACAACGCCGTGCAGACCATGATGAATCACCCTACCGAGGCCTGGAGAGAGGGACACTTCAAGGACATCATCACCAAGGTACGCCCATTCACTCGCCAATCCACAATATAATCTATTTTAATTTACGCATATTTTTTTAAAAATATCTTGAATATATTTTATTTTGTCGCAACAGAGATAAAGAACATTTTAGAGAAGGGAATATGGAAGTCTAGGCATCTACAGGACTCATGGCCTGTCATTGACAACACACACAATTATAATTTACTACCTCGAAAACCAGAAATCTGATGCTGGCTGCAATCACGATCGCCCATGATTGCCAGAACAACATTACAACGCTATAATTTATTGACTATTGCAAACGCGTGGTCACACAACCCGCGAAGCAGTTCATTTTAATTAATACTTCTTTTATTTATTTTTTCACACATTTTCGAGAAACTTCGCCGTACAACTGAATGCTGTAATTTTCAACGTGCATAAGAAAACATTTTTTATACTCAATTTTCTGTAGCACTGAAATTCCTCATACCATTGTGAAAATTTGTGTTGCAGGTTGCCAACATGGAGCTTTACTACAAGGCCATCCAGTTCTACCTCGACTTCAAGCCGCTGCTGCTGAACGACACACTTCTGGTGCTGGCCCCGCGCATGGACCACACGCGCGCAGTGGCCTTCTTCACCAAGGCCGGCCACCTGCAGCTGGTCAAGGCCTACCTCCGCTCCGTGCAGAGCCTCAACAACAAGGCCATCAACGAGGCGCTCAACGGCCTGCTCATACAGGAGGAAGACTATTCGGTAACTACAGCTCCCATTTAGTTTAGTTTACAGCAATAGGCCCGAGCTTGACTACCTCGAATTTTCAAATCTTAACCATTGGATGGCGCTGTCAATGGTGTCAAATTTTACTCTGCGCTCGATGTCAGATTATTTTAAATGCTTTTCTTATATTGTTTAAATTTACTTCCTCGCAAGACATTTTTGATTTTCTCAGTACTGTCTATTCGATTTTACAGAGTGTTCATTTGGTTTTTTTTTGTTTTCCAGGGACTCAGGACTTCGATCGACGCATTCGATAACTTTGACACAATTGCACTCGCCCAGAAATTAGAAAAACACGAACTAACAGAATTCAGACGCATCGCAGCATATTTGTACAAAGGTAAAAAAATTACTGATATTAACAGTGGAAATGTTAACCGTGTTGATTCACATATACAGCGCCCTTGAGGTATTTTATTATGAAAATGGCGCTATATAAGATATCCATAATAATAACAGGTAAACGTCGTTTTACACTGGGGTTCCGTTCCGAGAATTACCGATGTAAAATGAACCCAAATATAATGGAAGATATATGCTTAGGTTCTGCGTCAAAATTCTAAGAACAATCTAACATGTTTATTTAATACATATCCTATGTATATTCCAAATAAATTATAAATGTATTTCATAAATACAGTTTAAATTTGTTTACAAAATAAATAATAATCTCTTGATATAATTTATAAGTGTGTCTGCTATTAGAATCGCGGCGCCTACTGTCGTCTGGTGTCGGCCAAACCGGGGAATCCCACGCCGGCACCAACCAGC
Organism: Micrasema longulum; assembly: GCF_059751315.1. NCBI lineage: Eukaryota > Metazoa > Arthropoda > Insecta > Trichoptera > Brachycentridae > Micrasema > Micrasema longulum. The sequence continues at coordinate 39,362 of NW_028280237.1, read as the reverse complement.
GTAGTTGTAAATGGGTGTATATTGAACTGGCGCAAAATGACGTTTACCCGTACTTTTGCAGCTGTCTACTCTATTAAATATATTATTTTTTTCATTTAGCTAATAACCACGTCAAAACATTTTGATTTGATTGATTTCTTTACAAATTTGTGTGTACGGGGTATACAAATTTAACAGCCTGAACACTACATATAAACAATGATAAAATTGTCCACCTCCTTTTTAAATTCTCGTCTTTGCTGTAGGAACACATTCAAAGCATTTTCAGTGGTCTTCGCACCTAGTTTTTCCACCTAATGAGGATCTTCAGCCTTAAGGAAAATGGGATACAAAAAATGTTTTCTTGCGCACGGTAAAAATTACAGCATTTAATTTTACGGCAGTTTCTTGAAAATGTACAAAAAAAAAAAAATGTTTTGATAAGAACGAACTACTTTAAATGACGTCACTATAGTCCTTAAAATATACCTTGATTAGAATGACAGTTGTCAGAAAAAGTGGTGACATAACTTTGTAGTAACGTCTAAGGAGTGATTTATATTGACACATGAAAAATCATTCGTATTTCGTAAGTTAATTTATTTTTTAATAAAATGCTTGTCACATAAATCAACATAAATATATAAAATCAGCTTTAAAACTAAAATAAACCTAATTATTAACGACGTTCTTACAATGTTACATCATTTTGCAAAACCGTTAGAGATGGGACAAATTGATCAATGTAAATAGATTGAATAAAAAAATAATTCATTTGATGTTGTTCATGAAAAAAGTATAAATGTCTGATTTTTTGTAAATAATTGTCTTAAACACTATAGTAGGCTTGTTTTTGCGTTTTTATATCAAATTTCAGAAACAGAGTTTTATGTTTGCATGAAAAAACTGATAAAATCGATTTGATCGGTACATGATCAGTGATCAGTCATTTTCCATCACTATTGACATTAGTTTGACAGCTGTCATTTTATTCAAGCTATATTTTAAGGACTATAGCTCACGTAAATCAACAGACGATAAGAGAGCTGAGAAAGATATCTGGTTTACTTACCGTCGAGGGACCAATCGGCAGGACTGACCGAGAATAAGCGGAAGAGAATCTCTGCCGTCACATGCGGAGTAATTTCATAAATAAAAAACTTTTAAAAATACAGTAAATAATAATTTAAAACCTTTGTGTGGGTCGCTGTTGTATCTTAATTATTTGTTTTATAGGAAGATAAGATGATCAGTTTTTTGCTTCTGATCTAGTCAAGGGACTTATTGGAAATGCTCACGCGGCAGTAAAGCGAGGCGTTGCACGCTGATGTTAATAATTATCCATAACAATAAATACAACGCATTATCTTTTTTTTTTAAATATTTTTTTAGTAAATTGTTATCACTGATTAGTTTTCTCGTATAAATTTAGGAACCTACTTAAACTAACTTGTAAAACTAACTTCCTTTAAATACGAGCATCTTTACAATTAAAATGTTTGAAATGTAATTCTCGATTGAATAAATAATAGATTTTTTTTCCATATCGGTAGAGTTAATGGACATTTTTGTGCAGGAAACAACCGGTGGAAGCAATCCGTCGAACTGTGCAAGAAGGACCGACTGTTCAAGGACGCCATGGAGTACGCGGCCGAGTCCCGGCAGCAGGAGGTGGCCGAGGAGCTACTGGGATGGTTCCTGCAGAGGGGCAACCACGACTGCTTCGCCGCCTGCCTTTTCCAGGTACGGGACACGCGTAGCAATATGCGATCTAAACTATACTAACCCTATGGAAGTCGGACATTTTACGTATCACATCCCCCGGTACACTGGTGTGTCTGAATCGGCCATTTGACAGGAGAGCAAAAACAATCTTATTAAAATGTATTAATGCTCATAACTGAATGCATTTTGACATTATAACACCTAGTTTTTTTTGTGATTTTTTTTGCTCATTTGCCTGTTAAAATATGAGGTGAACAATCAAGTATCATAATTACTGCAGTGGTATTTTGATGTTGTCACAGATTGGTGTGAGGTCACCACCGGAGTTCGTCAAGGTTGCATCATTGCACCATTCCTTTTCATAATCCTCATAGACTTCATCCATGGGAAATCAATCACACTAGATCGAGGAATATCCATCTCCTCCCGAAAATTCTGCGACCTAGAGTATGCTGATGATGCTGTTATATTTGAAAATATTTACACATTAATTACATATTTGAATCTTTGGGGTAAGCTGTCCCCACCACTCTAAGCCGGCCGGCGCGGTTAGTACAGCTGGCTCGCGGAGCTCGACGCGCACCACTTTATAAGGTGTGTATCTCGCCACATTTAATCAGTTGAGTTCATAACTGTGAACAGTTGAAACGTGTTTTATTCAGTTCTCCGTCCTGTTCGCCTTCCTGCACTTTGCTCCGCTCTGCCTGCTGACTGCCTTCGCCTCTCTACACCACTTGGACCGGGTGGAAAGTCCTTTTCGGGGCTATTGAGGTTATTAAAGTTTTTGATGCCTAATTACTTGTAATTTTATTGGAATTGTTTGGTCTAATGTTTATTTAATTTATTTCAGTGTTACGATCTCCTGCGACCGGATGTCATCCTGGAACTGGCGTGGAGGCACAACATCATGGACTTCGCCATGCCTTTCTTAATTCAGGTAAACGTTTTGGAGCTCGTAAAATTACATGTACCGAGTGTAACCGACCCGTTACAGGGGGGGGTGGCGGCTTCGTCTCCCCGGTTCATTTCGTTTCTATCCATCCAGGAGATTTTTAATATCCTCCTGTAGCACCACATTTCAAATGCTTCGATCTTTTTTCGTGTGTTTTCGGTGAGTGTCCACGTTTCTACGCCGTAAAAAAGTACTGAGAAGACGTGACATCGAGCGATGCGCATTCGGAGTTCTTAATTAATGTCTCTACTGCAAAGAAGGTTTCGCATCCTGAAAAAGCAGTCTCGCGCCATCTCTATTTTGACTTTGATCTCTCGCGAGTGATCCCATTTATCATTCAGCCAGCATCCTAAATATTTATATTGATGAACTTGCTCGATAACCTGCGCTCCAAGTTTTAAAGTCATCGGGAAAGTTTGTGGCTTTTTCCGAATAACCATGCAATTAGTCTTGGAAATATTCATCTCTTGCCCTTTATTCAAACTTGCCGTGTGATCTTTGTCCAATAATAGTTCCATACTAATCACCTTTTCTTCCATATAACAAAAACAATGAGATACACCGCAATTGAATCCAACACAGAATAGGGAAGTAATTATAATAATGTTTGCAGGTGATCCGAGAGTTCTCCACCAAGGTAGACCGATTAGAGGCGGCAGAAGGAAGGAGAGCGCAAGAGGGAGCTGAACAGGAACACAAACCCATCCTACTAGCTGAACCACAACTCATGCTGACAGCAGGTAACGATATGTCTGATTAACTGCGCAGCTAATAAGGAACTTCAGCCCTGCGGGAAATCGGATACAAAAAAGATTTATTGCGCTTGGTAAAAATTAGAGCATTAAATTGTACAGCAAAATTTCTTGAAAATGTAGAAAAAAAATAATAAAAATTATTTTTATGAAAGCCAACTACAGTAAAACCCCTGTTTTACGTTTTTCAAGGGAGCAATAAAAAGTGTTAAACTGAGGAAAACTCTAAAGTGAGGAAAACGCTGAAGCGAGCGAAAATACAAGCGGAACATACTTTCTGGATATACCCATCTGCCGAACAGCTATCTGCTTTCTAAATATTACTTGTCATTCATAAAGTTATTCTACCTGATATTAAACGACCTGTTTAGTAATTCTCACTACAAACGTTTAATAAATAAATATTCCAATGTACAATCACCCAAAATCAATTGAAAAATTACTTTTAAAATCATGCCCAAATCGCTAAATTCGGACTACGAAATTCTGTGGTGTAAAAACACCTTTTTGTGTTTACTACTGGACAAGATTTATTTAAGTAGTTTCTGGCCACCGTCAAAAATTTCTAAAACTATTTTATTTACTCGGGTGTTTGAATAAACTGCTTCATTTAACTTTCCTTTTTCTTCCAGGTCCCTCCATGGGCTACCCCGGCGTCCCGGGGGCGCAGCCCTCGCCCTACGGGGGCCCCCCCTACGGCTACGGCATGTAGATCCTCCCCAGCACTGATCTATCGACCTATTCTCGCCGACCGCCCGCATACTTTGCACCGACCAGCGATCCGCGTCACCAGTGGAACAAAATCACCCGCTCCTAATTTGTTATCGAAGAATCCCATTACATTTTTGCGAGAATTTCTAGTAATATAAGACGACATACAATAAATATGTCTGGTATTTGAAAATAATCCAATCCAACTTATTCTCGTGTTTTTTTTTATGCAACGTGTTTTCAACTAATTAGTCCTCGGCATCTCTACACGTCTACAGCGTATCGGCCTTACCCTCTGTGGCTTTTATAGGTGTCAAACGTCGACTACAATTTAAATTATTTTAAAATAACGATGTTCTCGATACATTGGTGTGTTTGTCTCTCGGTGTAACTTCGATCTCTGGTCAATTTCTCGCTATAAATTAAATATCAATTAGAACGAAGATTATCGTCGATATTACGAAATATATTTTTTACTAGAGAACCCCTCGTGCGAAGGACGGTGATACGAAATAGCTGTTGTACTGTTGAATAATCGTTTTAAGAGAGTTATTACAGAATCCGTCTGTGCGTTATTCAAAGCAATCGGGATTCGTTTTATATTTGGCGTAATTAGTGTTCATCATAGTGCGATGAACGAGAACTCCCGATTCTCATGTTCATCGCCGCTTTGCAAAATTATATAGCAAGATTACTAATTAAACATGTATAGATATTACAATAGGGCTAAAAACATTTATGGAAAGTACTAAAAATTATAAAATAGTTATTGTTTATTAAGAAACACATTTATTTAGTAAATACATTCATATATTTACACTTGCGACTTTATTTGGAGTTTAATAAGACTAATTACATCTTAATTATATTATTATTCGATGTTACTTCGTAATGTCTTTTCAGTGTGCAAAACTTTACATTTTAATTTGTTGAGTTATGATCCTTAGGAGTTTTTGTTTTGTTTTCGTAAGATGGTATTATGAAATGAAATATAAATACAAATGAATTCAATTTGTCTCTTTAATGTACAAAAAATTCTACATTTTGTTAGAAAAGTTTATTGTACCTAAACCTACAACAATATTAGTTAGAAAATTAGCCCAAAATCCTTACACATAATTGAACCCTGCACATATGAATGTACATAAACAAATGATAAAGATAAGTATATAAACTATGAATCTAACATCAAAGTTTCCAGAACTAATTTGGCTTCGGTTTGATAATAACGTAAGATAGATTCCTTTCAGCTCGTATGATCAAATAATAATTATAATCTCCGCATGTAAAAAATTGTAAAGTTCGTAATATAACGTAGGAAAAACAATTTACTTTGCTAAATCAAATATTTCCTGGCAATTTATTGGATCCGGAGCTTATGAAATAATTATATCACGCATGCACCAATTACTTCCTAGTTATGTTTAAAATCATTTGTACAAAATATCGCTAGATCCCATCGGAGTTTTGGGTGAGTTATGTCATCCCATCTGCGTTCATTGGCTTATTACTGTTAGGGGAATGATGAGGATCGATCGGTGCCAAGTCGTCGGATTCGTATTAAATCCGCAGATTTCGCCTCGATCTACGGACTGTTGTTTGGAATGTGACTGACGTATCACTCGCAAATAATTCATCTATTATTAAGTAACCTTAAGTCTTCATAAAAGATTTTAGTTTGTTTATAAGCACGTTGCAAAAGCATGTTATTTTAACTATGTTACTTTATAAAATACTTTTGAACGATTCTCTTAATCGTGCGAAATTGTTAAAACAACCGCAGGATTTAAAATGTGTTATTTTTTTTATGTGCAATAGATGTTACTTTTTGCGACGAAACTACTACATTATGTTAAAGTTATTTTTTAAACTCGCCGAAGTGTTTAAAGTTGGCAAAATTAAATTTAGCTAATTGCGCAACTGTTTATTCTATTCTAATCTATTCCTTTATTGTTTTATAATAATTATACTATTAACTTGATATGTATGCGCTTAGATCATTCCTTTTTATTTCTCATTTAGGTTACGTCTTTTGTTTGAGATAGTTAGTAACAAATAGATTGTACTAGTATTGTATTTATTCCTGTAAAAATGTGCTTTCTTTGATTTATAATAAAGTATGATTATATGAATATTACGGTGTACCTTTTTATTAATTCACAATACCTTTATATTTGCTTCCGACTCCTGTATCCACACTAAAGCAGGCTTCAAACGAGGACAATACTATAGACCGGGTAATATTGTTGTGATGCCTCAGAGCAAAGACGAGGGATTCGCAAAGTTGGCATCCCGAAGACGTAACGTAGGCAAAGCTTCACATCTCATCCTGACTCATCAAAATCCACTAAACTTTTATTGTAACAATAATTAAAGCGCATTTTTGTAAATTAAGTTCAGTGCAATTTTATAAATGGAAGTCCTTGTAAATTTAATTAGACTATATTTTGTTTGCGTAGAAATAATAACTTCAATACCAATATATTCTGCTAAGCAACTTTCTCAAAGGTAAAAAGTGAGAAATACGCACTAGATATAGATATGACATTTCTGTGCACGTGTATGGAACGAACACAATACAAAGAGGCGTACCTACAACACGTATGGTGTCACCGCAACACAGCTGACACCATGGCTGGTGACTACAAACTGGTTACTCCACATTGTCCTGTCCCAGCTCAGGACACTGCAACATTACACCGTGTAACAAATTACAACAGGGATGGTGAATACCTTGAATAAGAGAATACGGAAGTCTATGCATTTGCAGGGCTTATGACCTGTCATTAGCTGGTTTAAGTGGCCACTTTAGATACTGTAACATTCACCATTTTGCCCATGTTTGAACATAAATATTTCTTCCATCTGTTGATTTTAGTGAACTTAAGAGCTGAAACCTTTATTGTTGAGAAGAGATTCATCTGACTGAATTATTTCAACGCCTGAAAACAATTTTCCAATTTTTAAACTTCTTGGACCAGTTGGTTTTATTAAAATATTTGAATTTGTCCAAATGTTTGTAGACAAAAGACAGGATTTCACCCCTTCGGGAGTCATGAGTTGGCGCAGTTGTGCCCCTGCCTTCCGACTTTGTCTTCTGGGAGGGTGGCTTCTCGTTTACGCCGGGAAGCCTGACTGTGGCAGACGCAGGTGGCGAACCAGCACACATCGTGGTAACGCGTACGTTACGATCAAGAAAACAGTTTGTTTTTTCAAAGATGCAAATTACGCCTGCATCAAATCTTCATTTTGCCAGACTAGAGATTCCATTTTGAAATAAGAAAATTTTAAAAATCAATTAAATGAGGATTTTATTACAAAAAATATTAAAAAGTATTTTACATTTCATTGAACTTATAACAATTCAGATAACATGAATAACTTAGACTGCTTGACAGATCTTTCTGCCGGCCTTCTGTTGATATGTTTTCCAAATATTCTAAGATCTATATTGTCCAAGTGAAAAACAAAAACACATTGCTCTTTAGGAACTGTTCTTATGATATTGTCTTCGCACAGAAGTTTGAATGTATTCTTAGTGTCGATAACACACACGCCCGAAACACCAACGAGCGAAGGGCACTTTGATTGCGAAACGGTAATTTTGGCTCCATGAAAATCAGATTTGAAAACAGTTTGAGAAAAACTTTCCCAAGTTTTTTCTTCGATAGAAGGAACCCTCGTTTTTTTCAAATCCAACTGCTGTTCCATATAACCATTCCATAGACGATTCATCGCCAGACAGTCTTCATATTTCATTCCCTTCCTCGGTAAATGAAACAATCCCAGCGCTTTTTTTTCTTTACGTGTAATATATTTGGATTTTTTAGTCCTTTTGTCATTCACTTTCTTTTTGTTTCTTCGTTTGGATAGGTTAAGCGATTTCTTCAAGTCTTCTTCGAGCTGTGAAAGATCGGCTTTTTTAACGTTGTCTTTCAAGAATTTCTTAACAGATTCGATGTTTTCTTCCATTCTAAAAGACGAAAACAATGTTTGAAGAAGATTTCCTTAAGGTAAACTCTACAGAGATAAAAGTAAATTAATACTATAACGACATGTATAACTTAATAAATAAAAGATCGAGGTTATGTACTATGATTTTTTACTGACATACTTGACACATTCTTCGTTGGTTGCTACTACTAAAAATATTATGGAATAATCAAAAAATATTATTTCCGGGGCTAGTTTACAGATAAAACAATGTTTTCGTTTTAAAATAATAATATTTTATAAAGTTATTTTTTTACGTTTTATATAAACCCACCGATTTACTTATTATATGAGAAAACAGTGCTACAAAATTGAACGGCATGTAACAACTTTAAAAAAGAAGCAATAAAATTATTTTTTAAATTTAATTATGTAGGAATCACGCCAAAATAAAGGGCAATTATGAATTTTTTTTTAAAAAAAAAAACTTCTACAAAGTTTTTCTACATGTTACCTGTTATTTTTTTATTTCCCAGCGTCGGTATAGATTGTTATTGTTTCTTTCTTTCAGATAAAAAAAATCTGAAAAAGGCTTGAAGTATAACCTAATAGAGTCACCCATACGGAGATAAACCATTCTTAAATTATTGACGACGAACTTAGCAACATATTACAGCAATAAAACGGGCCGTAGGTGTTTGCGTTGAGAATTGCGACTGCAAACCGAACCATCCATTACACGTTTGTTGTAAAACTAAAAACCTAACTAAAACCAAACCAAAAATTTAGAATGCTTTTGTTTTATGCAATAGAGCTTAATGACTTCGCTAGAAAATAGAAATCAATTTGGATTTTGTAAAAATTATTTTCTTAATCTCTCTTTCTCTCTTTTTTATAAAGAAACATATGTTATAAACGCGGCACGTTCTGTCTCGATAATTGTGACGTTAAGATTCGTGAAGATGCTCTATTTAAATTTAAACGTATCCCAGCAAAGTTCAACATTTAACAGAATTGTAATGTATTAGGGGCGTGGCCAATGCAATGAAGCATTTTCACGGGAATTTAAAACCATAAATTCAAAATTATTTTGAATGTTACTAATGAGTACAATTTTTTTACTCCAGAGTATTTCATAGACCCTTATTGAGGATTGTCTATGACTAACAAAAGGTGGCGGATGTGTTTGTCATTTGTCGTGTATTTTTCGCATTTATAAAAGTGATTTGTAAATAATAACGTATTAATTTAGTGTAATCCGTGTCAAAATAATTTTATTTAGTGTTGTGAATAATTAATATAAGTATTAATTAGTTTATTTAATTTGTATGTTAGTTTATCCATAACCTTCCACTCAGGTAACAATACAATCAGATATATTATTTTTACCTTGCATATTTTATTGTATTTTTTTTTCTTCTTAAGTTCTATTTGGTCTTAGAAAGATGAACGAAATAGAAAAACCTCCAGATCCTCCAGATGGGTCAAGTTCTGACTCGTCTGGTGGCACAATGGAATCTGTTCCGGACGCCACTGAATTCGTAACTGTGGTCTCAAGGGCCAAAAAACAAAGGTTAATAAAACCAAGGAAGTCGAGTTCTGACTCAGACCGCGTCCTTCCTCATAAATCTCCCAGCTCACGACCAATTGTTTCTGCAACCCCAACCACATCGCAGGATACAATCACAGTAACTCCAACTCCCACACCTCCAAACAAAACACAATCCCGCATGTACAACGGAATGGACCGAGCTCCGTTCATCGTACATGTCACCAAATTCCAGGTAGATTGCGACACCCCAACCAACCTTTACGATATTGACTTTGGTCGCTTCCTCCATAAGAATAATATCCGGACGGTCTGGAACGGAATTAAATCTGTCGGCCGTAACCGAGTGTCTGTGGAGTTTAAGACAGCGAACGAAGCCAATTCGTTTGTCAAATCAGAAATTCTGAAAACAGCGAAATATAACGCATTTGTACCTACTTTCCAGGTTACGAAACAGGGTGTAACCAAAGGTATTCCCTCACACTGGTCCGAACAGGACATAGTGGAGAATGCTGAGGTACCCCACGGGTTTGGTAAAGTAATAAAGGCCCGACGACTGAATTATCGATCGAGAACAGGTGACGTAGTCGAATGGAAACCTTCCCGCACGGTTGTCCTGACTTTCGACTCCAAGGCACTCCCATCCCACATCTCAATGTTCAATGTCTCACTCCCCGTAGAGCTCTACGTGTTTCCGACTATCCAGTGCTACAAGTGCTGTAAATTCGGGCACACAAAAACCATCTGCAGATCTTCCGCACGCTGCTACAAATGTAGCTCTCCACATAATGGGGAGACCTGCACTGTAGCGGAGAATGCGCAAAAATGCCTAAACTGCTCTGGAAATCATTCAGCCATCAGCAAGATATGTCCAGAACTGAAAAGGCAACAGAACATCAAGCATACAATGGCCGATAAAAGCATCTCGTATGTTGAGGCTTCTAAGATGTATGGAAGAGCAACGGTTTCATATGCAGAAATCGCTTCCAAAGCGCCAATTCCCCAAAGACCCAAAGACCCTGTTAAACCTAACCCGTTAGTGTCTTTCCAGAAATCAGTGGAGAGGAAGTCGAAATCAGGAAAACTTCCTTCCAAATCCAATACTCCCAAACCTGATTCCTCCCTCCTTTTTTTCCCGAATGGACAACTTCCATTTGTGTCCAATGGAGGTGCTATCCCCAGCACAGGTTCATCACCCAATACATCATTAATCTCCACACTCCTAAATCTACTTCTCTCACTCCTTCAGAATAATCCTGAAATACCGTCCAACGTTGCCCACCAACTTCAACATATCAATTCAATTTTACATACCCACAATGACTCCTCCGATGAGGATTCTACAGTGGAACGCCCATAGCCTCCTTAATAAAAAAGAAGATCTTCTTCATACCCTGCAAGAAGAATCTATCTCTCTCGCGGCCATTTCGGAGACGTGGATGATCCCGGGATCTAATGCCAGGTTCCGGGGGTTCCATTGTCTCCGGGATGATCGCGATGATGGGAGGGGTGGGTCTGCCCTTCTCATCAAAAACTCCCTTCCCTTTACCCCGGTCAACGTCAAGCCTGCAGGTTGCCCTTTTCAAGTGACGGCTGCAAAGGTTAATGACTTGACTATCCTATCCATCTATATTTCCCCATCCAATAAACCTTCAAAGTCAATGCTCCTCTCTATGTTCCAAAAATTAACTCCCCCGTTCCTTGTTCTTGGAGATTTTAATGCTCATCACTCCCTGTGGGGCGCTCCGACATGCGACAGAATAGGAAGAGACATTATTGATCTTTTAGATGAGGTGAACATGTGTGTTCTTAATGATGGTTCCCCAACTCGTCTCCAACTCCCAAACCAACGACCCAGTGCTGTAGATTTATCAATCTCCAGCGCTGGAATAACATCATCACTGCATTGGTCCATCAAGAAAGACACTCTTGGTAGTGACCACTATCCCATATTAGTCGACATCATGTTCAGCTATAGACATTGCCAAAGTGGCCTATCCCCTGGGGGAAGGCGAAGACCGAGATACATTACGGAAAGAGTTAAGTGGAAGAACTTCTCTGATGACATTGAACTCAAAGTGAACGAGCTGCCCATTCCAACGAAAGAAAATGTAATGAAATGCTATGAAGCATTATCATCATACATTGTCGAAGCAGCAGACAGACATGTCCCTATAAAGCAAGGAAATAACAAAAGTAAACCTCCTCCCGCCCCATGGTGGGATAGCGAATGTGCGGATGCAGTTTTAAAAAGGAAAAGACTAGCCAAAGTCTACTCTTTAAACATGAGCCTGAAAAATCTATTGATTTTCAAACAAGCAGAAGCCAAAACAAAACGCCTGTTAAGAAACAAGAAAAGGGAAGGATGGAAAAACTTTTGTTGCTCTTTATCGCGAGATGTGCCAATATCGATCGTTTGGAGCATGATACGCAGATTTAGAGGTTCTTTCACTCCACCTGTGAGACGTCCTGAGTCTCTTGGGTGGGTTGAGGAGTTCGCCAACAAGTTAGCCCCGCAGACTGCTAATAACTGGAATGAGTCTCCCTATTGGTACCAGTTTACTGATAGAGGCTGGTTGGATCATAGCTTTAGTTCAGATGAACTGAAGACTGTTCTGACACGGCTTAAGGACTCAGCTCCAGGGATCGACGGTATCTTATATAGCTTCATACAACATAACAGTGACCTTACCCTCTCCTACATCCTATCACTGATCAATATGATCTTTGAATCAGGTAACATTCCCCCTTCATGGAAAACCCAATCCATCATTCCTATCCTTAAACCTAACAAGGACCCAAATTTTGGTACTTCCTACCGCCCCATAGCCCTCTCCTCCACACTGTTGAAAGTTGCGGAACATATGGTGAGACAACGCTTGGACTGGTTTGTGGAGAGCTCGAAAATTCTCCCAGAGTCTCAATTTGGATTTAGGAAAAGAAAGAGCACTATTGAAAGCGTATCGGTTCTGACATCCGATATCAGAGCCGCTCTGACAAATAAAGAATTCCTAATCGGTGTCTGTCTGGACATAAGTGGAGCATATGATAATGTTATAATACATATTCTGGAAGCTAAAATGCTACGAATTGGAATCCCGCGAAAGCTCACTTCTTTTATAGCAAACTTGATTCTCTCCAGAAAGGTAGAAATCAGTGTTCGCGGTCATGCTGTGGTGGAGAGAGAGTTGAGCAAGGGACTACCTCAGGGTTCTGTCTTGAGCCCGATTCTCTTCAATATCTATACGCATGACATCAGCGGAATTGTTCCCTCAGAGACAAGTTTGCTTCAGTACGCGGACGACTTCTTCATGTATGCATATGGGAAGGACCCAAAGAATCTGGAAAATGTACTAAATTTAGGTATGAGAAATATCAGGAATTGGTTAGTGGATCATGGTTTAGACCTGTCGACTGGTAAAAGTAATGCCATAACCTTCTGTAGACAGCGAAAAATCCCAACCATAAAAATTCAGCATGGAGATGAGATAGTCCCTTTTACGACCCAGATTAAGTTCTTGGGAGTAATTCTGGACACTCATCTTACATGGAACTCATACATAAATCATATAGTAAACAAGTGTCAAGCCGGATTGAATACGTTAAGAGCAGTCTCGCGAGTATGGTGGGGAAGCCACCCTTTTATACAGAGACTTTTTTATACTGCGTATATCCGGAGCCATCTCGATTATGCCTCGTTCCTTTTAGAACCATGTTCAAAAAAGAATCTCCAAAGACTCGACCGGATTCAATCCCAAAGTCTGAGACTAGTCATCGGAGCAATGAAGTCCTCTCCAATTAACGCTTTACAGGTAGAGGCCTCTGATGCCCCACTCGGAATGAGAAGACAATATTTGGCGGATAGGTTTTTGCTAAAATGCTCCGTCCAAAAGAGTAACCTGCTCCTCAAAAAAGTAAAATCACTCTCTGATAGTGTGACGTCATCATCTTTCTGGTCCCATAAACCGCTCCCTTTACTTGTCAACAGCTTTATTTTTTACAAATCTTTTGAATTTAACATCAACCCTAAAGACCTTCTTCCCCTTTATCGTTTTCCATTTAAAGTTTCTATATACGCCCCAAATATTGAACTCACATTTGGAGTTGAAAGCCACCTACAGCCCCGGTGTACATTTAACCGTATTCGGTCGTCAAGATGGATAGGTTGGAGAATTATCTACACTGATGGATCTCGGTCAGATTCGCCAACCCACACGGGTGCGGCCATATATTGTGAAGACGACGACTATCAAAAGTTGTACAAATTGCACAAGAATGCTTCCGTATTTACAGCGGAATGTATTGCAATCCGAGAAGCTGTCAAATACGCTTTAAGCTCACAATATAGCAAGTTTCTTATCCTGTCGGATTCCCTGAGTGCCTTACAAAAAATCAAATCCCCTCCATCCTCTTATCCCGAGGATGAGCTCTGCGTGGAAACTCGATTTCTTCTATCTTTATCAGAGGCATCCAATAAGAGTATTGTTATGTCCTGGATCCCTAGCCATTGTGGTATTCCCGGGAACGAAAAAGTGGACGCGTTAGCAAAGGAGGCGGTCCACTCCGGGGATCCTGCCTATAGTAATTTACTACCACTAGGTGATCTCCTTGTTATGACGAAGGAGAAGCAACTTCGCACATGGCAAGAATATTGGGTAGCCTCCTCCCAAGCCAAGGGTAAACATCTTTTCAAACTGAAACCAAATGTATCAGAAAAACCTTGGTTTTCCAAAGTGATTCTGAACAAGTTTGAAACATCCTCCATATGCAGAATGCGCATTGGGCACTGCTGCAATGGTTCTCACCTGTTCAGAATCCATGTCCGGGACTCTGCCATTTGCGAATGTCAGCTAGATGAGGAAGATTTAAACCATATTTTTCTTGGATGCCCCATAAATGATTGTTATCCTGATTTCCTATCCGACCTCTCTGATATTAATATCCCATTCCCTATTCATATTCTAACTCTCCTGTCCCCACCCAATAAACGTGTATATAAAATCTTATGTAAATATCTAGTTGTAAATGGTGTAAAGTTGTAAATATGTTTTATTATTATATGTATATATTATATTTAATACTAACATACTAACTTGTACATATTATATTACTAAAACATGTGTATATATGTAAAAAACAAAAATACTCGACACTGGCCAGAACACCCGAATTGAGAAGTGAAAAGGCCAGGAAAAAAACGAAGAAGAAGACCCTTATTGATTTAAAATTATAAAAAAAAACATGATATTTGCCTACTGGCATGATATTTTCGAGAAATACTACCTACCTATTAGAGGCACAATGCAAAGTGTGCAATAATGAAACATAATGTCACCGTTAATTTTTAATCTATGGAATCAGTTGACTTTCTTTTTCTATGACGAAGAGTGACGCAGAGATTGTTTCCGAGGGGGGATGAATGAATTAATGAGTAATCTCAGTGGAACCCATTTATGTCATATTGTTTTTAATACCGCGTTAAATTTCGTTTATATGATTTATACGTAGTGAACATTCGCGGGATCGTACCATGGCTCGGGAGTACGACCATCTTTTTAAGTTGCTGATCATTGGCGATAGCGGTGAGTTGTGGGCGAGGTCTACACACTGTACATACTCCATCCTCATAAACCTTATCATTACTCTCTCCTGTCGGAATGTCTGGCCGTATCTGCTTTTTTTATCCACCGCATTCCCGATACTCGAACGTGCACTGGGAAAAAATGTATTTTAACGCCTTTGTGCAACCGAATTCAAAACGTCAAACGGTTCGAAGTTTTTGGTTTTAAATTTGTTGAAGTTGCGTGTAATTATTGTAATGTGTACAAAACGCAAGGTTTTGTTCGTTTGTGAAATCTTCTTTGTAGTGTTGAAGTGCTTTGTGTCCGTGTTCAGTCATGTATGACAGAAACCAAAGAAAATATGGATCGAGTGGCGAATGTTCTTGTGATTTGGTATTGCTTCGTCTTGTCTTCATCGTTATCATTTTCTACCGAGAGAAAACGTCTCTATCCCCGGCTACCTCTCTTCAGTTTCCGTATCAAACGATGCTGTTTTTATTTGCATACCAACTTCCGATGCATTATCTTTAGATAACCTCGTCATTTAGAAGTCTCAACTGTCCATTCTTGCGGCATACAAGTCAACATTTTAAAAGCTTTCAATTTGCAGTGTTATATTAAGGTATGCTCCCATATTATATCAATTATTTGTTTGCAACAAACTAAAGTGTTCGCAGAAACATTCTGTCAGCCTCGACAAATTCCAACCCTAAAAGGTAAAATAAAAAAGCGCCCTTGAGGTGATTTTTTACAAAAATGGCGCTATATAAATCAGCCAAATATTATTATAAATATTAGCACAAAATTTTACATTTAGTGTTGATTTTTGAAGGGAAAGTCCATTAACCGCCAGCATCTTTGTTCCTGACGGGTCAAGTCCTTCATGTCGGCGGGAAGCTTGTTATACAGCCCTAGTCCAAAAGACATTGGTAGAAATAAAGGCTATAGCCTATGCGAAACTGAAGTAATTATATGGTACGAGGAAATATTGTGTCCCTATAAAAAACAGTTAGCAAAGGAAGTGTCCCAGTATGTTAGTCAAAGCAGACCAGCGCCGTGGCACAGTTGGTAAGACAGCTAACTGTGAAACTAGCGTCGCAGGTTCGATTCCCGCCAATTGCAAGAAAAAATCCAAGAAAGATTTTTTCTCAATTGGTCTGGGTGTTTCAGTATATTTTTCATAACTTCTTTCCATATCCTATTTCCCACCTGCTGACAAGCCTCTAAAGAAGAGGCTTAGCGGGTTATTCCTTTTAAAAAAAAAAAATTTACTTCAAACCTTCAGCTACTGTCCAATCCGAATTTCTTTAACATAAGAAAGCTCGTATGTTTCCATATGAGTGGATCCTATGAAAAGCGTCCGTGAACTTGTTGAAAAGGGCAAAAAATCAATAGCAACATTTTTACATTTTGAAGTGTTGCTTTTCGATAGGAAAGTCCTTTAACTCCAGCCTGGTAGAGCCCTTCACATCAGCGAGAAGCTTGTTGTAAAGCCTCGGTACAAGAAATTCAGCTTTTCTGCTTCCATTTCCGTTCTGTGTTCTGGACTCCACCGGTTTCATGGCTAAAATTGATCTTGTTCCATGTCGGTGATTGAGCAAGGTTTTTTTACTTATAGAAGTACACCATTACAACCAACACATTAATGTTTGTGTTGCAGGCCCTATGGCATGAAATGCTCGATCGGCAGAAGTGCGAAAGTGTGAGAGTGAAGCGATGTTTTAGAAAAAATTATGGTATGATTGTATGAATTTTTAAGTGCAAAATTAAAATGGTGATTTTAAAGATCATTTTGTTTCCAGGGGTCGGCAAGAGCTCCCTCCTGCTCCGATTTGCGGACAACACCTTCTCGGGCAGTTACATCACGACCATCGGCGTGGACTTCAAGATCCGCACTGTGGAGATCAACGGGGAGCGAGTGAAGCTGCAAATCTGGGACACGGCGGGCCAGGAGCGCTTCCGCACCATCACCAGCACCTACTACCGCGGCACGCACGGCGTCATCGTTGTGTATGACGTCACGAGCGGAGACTCCTTCGCCAACGTCAAGCGCTGGCTGCACGAGATCGAGCAGAACTGCGATGTCGTCAATAAAGTCTTAGGTAAGTTAGCCCGCACCGTCACCAGAGCTTGCTATCGTGGTACTCGCGGTATCATCGTGATGTAGGACGTAAATAAAGATTTGCACTAGCATTTAAAATATTTAAATATTATGGGAAGATAAATTTTCTAATGTTTTTTATTTTCATGATTTTCTACCCAATAATAAAAACACAACGAATGTGTTTCAGATATAACTTTCTTCGCCTTTTCAGACCTGAATTAATACCCTTGGATATAAGAATATTTTTTGTTGTGTTCTTACTGAAGAAATTATTTAATTTTTTTTTGGTATTTTTAATGTTTTTAATGACAGGAGTTCCCTCCAAAACAAACAAACTAGCCAGAAGCCAGCTGTCAACGTTAAAAACAAACTTTTCTGTGTAATGCTGATTACCGAAGTATGCAAACAAATTAGTGACGTACTTAAGGCTTTCAGTAATTAAAAAATAAACTCACCGCTTTTCAGTTTCGGTTGGTACGGGAGTAAAAAATCTTAAGATTAATGTATATTTGAATAAACACCTAGGCTGACAAAGGGGTTGAATATATTCCCACTGTATTTAGAATATATATAGAAAACTGAAATTGGCCTATAATTTTGATTCGTTTGTAAATATTGAGGTTTTTTTTCTTAAAATACAGTCGAACTTGGTTATTACCAGGAAGATGGGACCGACTTAATTTGCTCATTATAAGCATCACTCTAAGCAAACGAATAAATACATGTATCATACAAATAGTTAAAAAATAAAACTTTTAAGGAAAATTATAATAAATGCTTACAAACATACCACTTTTTAAATTTCTAATGCCGATATATAATCATTGTTATTTTCCCACAATTGTGACACTGTGGATCAGGATACAGAAAACTTTTTACACACTTCGACATTTTTCTCGCTACATTCTATTTCACAAATAATTGCCATTTTTTACGAATTTAGGGACACTTCCTCTTGTTAGCGAACATGTTTATTGTTCAAGGTTTAATTTTCAACTGATCTAACATCACCAGCTAGTAGTGCTTATTATGCGTTAGCCATAGAACATTAAAAAAAACCTGAAGAACGCCGTGAAAACTCTTGAAATAAGGATGCCATTCATAAACTACAAAGGAAGTTGTAAATTGTAATTTGGTGTCGAGCCGGTACTTACTGAGTTAAGTGGTTGAATCGTACACCTACCATGCTCGAGGTCCCGGGTTCGATCCCCGGAAAGGTTGACATTAAATATTTGTTTTTAAAGATGGTTTTCCACTGAAGTATTTTATTGTCCGTGGACTAGCACCCGAAGCGTAAGACTGATCACCTCACCTTCCCGTAACAAATTATTTATTAATGCAGGGTCATGTGCGGATAAAGGTTTGATTATAATGATTTGATTTATTCAAAAAATATCTTTTAATTTTACTTCGGCGAGAATTTTGTATTGGAGGAATGATGGCAAGAAGTAATTAATATACATATTTGCGTGATGATTTTTCCAGTTGGAAATAAGAACGACACCCCCGAGCGGAAGGTGGTGGTGACGGAGGATGCGCAGAGGTTCGCCGACCAGATGGGAATACCGCTGTTCGAGACGAGCGCCAAAGACAACATCAACGTAGAAGATATGTTCCTTAGAGTTACTAAAATGGTGAGCACTTACAACCCTTTTACTAATTCGCGAATTGGAATCGCATTGAAAACATCCTTGAACGCGTCCAGCAAAGTTAATTGCTTTGACGAAGAAACTTATTTACGAGCAACGAGGTCCTCATTTTGAGATTGTATTTCCTGATAATGATCCAAATATTTGCCAATCTGGATGAATGGAGTTTGGATAAATGGAGTTCTTCTGAATATAAAAGGGTGAAAAGGTAAATAGAATGTAATGCTAACAAATTACAACAGGGATGGAGAACGTTTTAGAGAAGGGAATACCCGGCAGTCAGCAGTCAATAAAGTTTGTTTTTATTTCTAGGTTTTGAGATCGAAAAAAGAGATGAAAGAAAGACAAAATGTGAACGCACCAGACACGGTAAACCTCCACCGCGCACGCAAGCAGAAGAGAAAGTGTTGCTAATATTATCTCCCGCTACTGTCTCCACCGGCTGCTGCCGATAGCGCGGGCGCCGCCATCCGGGAACGCTTCCACTCTAGCCAAACTAATCTAAGAACTAATTAATCCTATTTATATTTGTACTCTGCGCGACCGCTCCCTCTTTAGGCATCGCACCCCTCCCTGCTCGGCCCCGATCGACCGTCAAAGGATTCAATTTAATTTACAAACTAGATTATTAAATTGTATTTTTGTAACAATCTGTAGGTAATCTGGATTCATTAAGTCAAATATTTTAGTTGTTAAATGATGTATGCTTCGATCGGCCAGCGGCGATGGATGTAGGTGCGAGTGAGGCATATCGTAACAGAGCGAAAATCTCAATTTCTTTAATATTTTGGGTAAATTAATGAAACTACTGCATCTTTTCAATTCTAATTTTCCAGCACGGTTATTTTAACCTTTTCAAAATGGCTTTAAAACTTAGATGTTTGAGTGCAAGAATGCAAATATTTAATTGCATAGGGTGATCAATCCTATGTGCTCTTTTTACAGTATATATATGATCTAAAATTACAGGATTTATGGTCAAAATTATCATCACACATCATAAAAAAATATTATCACTGCTCTAAAATGGAATATTCTAAAATATAAGAAAACTGCCGGTGCATATTATTATATATAAAACGGTTTTCGGGGCAACTCACTGAGGAACCATCTTTATGACGTACTTTTAAAAATATCCTAATTAATTTTTTGGAAAATTGCAATTTTTCATTATTTTTTCAAATTTGATTTTAAAAACGTATTTGACCAACCAAGCTGATGCGGACTAGGAAAGGGGCCGGTTACGGAAGGGGCAGTGGTTTGTGGAAGGGATGTTAGTCCGTGACCTTGAGGATTGTCTCCATTTTCAAATTATAAAAAAAACATGAAAATGAGTTTTGGAAAAAATTATTAGTATGTTTTTAGTTTATCATGAAGTTCTGGAATGTTCCTCTGAAGTTTTGCGGTCTGGCCCTGAAACACCGTGTATATATCAGCATTTTTCTACATAATTTTACCGGATTGAGGTTTTTATTTTCGTTTCGATATGCCTCATTTAGTTTCTGTTAAACTGTGAATGATGGACCAAACAAATTTGTATTTTATTCATGAAAATGCACAAACAGTACCTTAGTCTCGCCGCATCTGGCGTGGTGGCGCCGTAGCGTAAACAGTTCAAACATTAGAATGTTCATTGCGTATATTCTGTTTTGATAAGTGTTAAATTTAGGAGATCTATCAATTAGAGAAATGAAAAAAGAAAAACCAATGAAATTCTCGTATGATGTTGAACATTATTAGGTAGAATGATTCCAATTAAGAAAGTGTATTAAATTATAGTTTTTATCATAAACTATGTCTCGTACATTTATGTATGAAATTTTAATAGTGTTTTAATATCAAGCAATGATCGTGTGTGATCTCTACATTGATTGACATCACATTGAAACTATTTTACTGTTTCAATCCCTTAATTTAACAAATAGATTTCTCCTTTGTCCTTGCATCCAGTGAGATCAATTTTATCAAAATTAAAAGGATATTAAATATAACGTGACCGAACAACATTTTGAAACCGTAGTTTTAAACATTTTTTGTGCTTCGTTCGTATCTTGTTACAGATAAGTTTGAAGAAGCGCAGTTTTGCAGTATGCCAAGTTTTTGTAAGATAAATCAAGTCACATTGCTCAAGATAGCGCTGTATTTTTTGTTTTGAAACAATTTATCATTTTAAGATGAAAATACAATCAGTTCGTAGCGTGTTAATCAATTTTTAATACTCTTTCAAATTCAATTTAATTTAAGAACGAACCATTTATAACATATGAGGATCTCCGTATCAAAGTGGGACAATAGCCATTTTCATAGTTTCACTAGAGATAACTGTTCGTTTCGGATATATAAAAAACCAATATTAAATATATTCTTATACCTTCATAAAATAAAAGGGTGAAAGATTCATTTTGCGCATTTAAAATTTCTAAGATAAGTATTATTTAAATGAAAAGACTCGATTTGTAAATGTCTTTGTCTGTTTTTGAAACCAAAACATGCAGTTGTCCGTTTTTGAAACCCATGGAACTGCATGTGTCTGTTTTTGAAAAGATGTTTACAAAGTTTATAAAACAATGTCAAAAGATGACAAAATAATGCCCGCCATGACACTTTAGGGCCTACAATGTATGGAATGTCCACTTTTGATGCAAAGATAGTGAGTAAATGACCGTTTTTGATTTTAGGTATATATTTAATATCTAAATTTCTACTCCAAATGGCCGTTTTTTATATGAATCATTAGTTCTGATTTGTTTCTTTTGTCAAAACTAATTAAACACCCATTTTGAAGAAATGGCAATTGTCCGACTTTGATACTAGGGTCCCCGTATATCGGTGAAGGGACCACAGTGTCCCTACTCTGATCATAATTATTTTTAAATAGTTGTCTTTCTGTACAGTTAAGTAATATAAAGTAAATATAAAATGTACAAAGTAAACGAAATAATATAACTGTTAATGAAATTGAAATGGCAATAATGAGTATAAATTCTTGTCTATTGACGTTTATGAAGTGGCCCTTCTCAGGTGCTTAGAATATTATTACCATTACGTTTTCTATGGATTTTATAGGTTTATCCTAATTATAGTGATGTGCATAACTCACTGGTGGCAATAATAATCTAATAACTTATAACCGGTTATGAAAATATCCGATTGATCTACTGATAATAAAATCAGTTATTATAAAAAAAGTTTTGGAAAATATCGGTATATGAAAATTGAAAAAGAAAAGATTTTTAAAAGACAGAATTATTTCTCAAAATACAACATTTGTATTCTTATTAAATAAAAACACATTTTGGGTTATAATTTCATGTTCTCAAATGAAATAATAATAAAACAAATGTTTAGGTTAAATATTCTAGTATTTAAAAATTAAATAAAAAATTTCAGTTGGTTTTCCAATGTTTCT
Organism: Micrasema longulum; assembly: GCF_059751315.1. Taxonomy (NCBI): domain Eukaryota; kingdom Metazoa; phylum Arthropoda; class Insecta; order Trichoptera; family Brachycentridae; genus Micrasema; species Micrasema longulum. The sequence continues at coordinate 17,038 of NW_028280237.1, read as the reverse complement.
GGATTATTCTTTCAGCCCATTTCCCTCAGTACTGAGTTGAAGTATTTTCTTAAACAATATTTTGCAAGTCGCCTCTTTTTCACACCTGCGGGCTCCCGCCGTCCTGGGAGGCCGTCGACGACGATCTCTCGGCTTTATTCAGCGGAACTAAGGGATTAAAAGGTACCCACATGCAAGAAGAAGAAAATATTTGCAATCAACTTTTCGGGATCTTTAACTTTTATTTTATTGATCTCTTACGAGAATGCTAAAAAAAAGGAACAAATTTATTTAGGGCGCTAATTATTTCATAACCGATTGTTTTTCCTGGCCTTATTACGTACCTTTTATCTAGTAAATATTAACCGATAACTGATTATCTTTTGAGGATTATTTCACGACCAATTCCACCAATTATGATTACGGATATAATTAAATAATGATTAGATTCTCCCAACTTGTTATACGCATCACTATTTTTCTATATTACACAAAGTCTATCGCTTCAGATGTCAGTCCAGGGTAACCTTTAAGTTTGCATAGTGTTTAAAACTATTTTGTATGTAATAATTTTGCATGTACATATTATCGTATTCGATACACAATCAGTCACCTCATCAAACAGCATCCACAGTTGAAGAAACATATCTTAGTTATTGGTGTTTCTAAATAAATATATTGTTATGTAAGTAATCAATTATCAAGACACACTGCAATAGGTGTACTAATTCAATGCTCGGTGCACCGCGAGGTGCAGATAACGGAATGATGATGTTCTATAATATTTAGATTGTTACAGATTATAATTCCAGCCATTTTCTATGTTACGCAATCAGTTATTTCTGGGTTATTGTCACAGCATTTCGGATTGTTGGACATTAAACAAACACAATAGTGCGTGCACGCCCGGCTACCCTAAAAATTGATATTTTTCAGCTAACAAAATTTTCTGCCGCTTCTGGCACCATTTTTGTAGTAACGGTATTAACTTGAATATAATGCGATGTTTTTTTAAAAAAATATTCGGGGTTAAGATAAGTGAATTTTTCCTATCGTTTTTGCTCCAAATATATTCGAGGCCGCGTTATATTCGGGCTTCGAGTGCCATGTCGGGCCCCCTGTTGACAACCGCTCGGATGAAAGCTTCCCTGTCGAAACCGCTTCTCCGCAGTTCTAATCGTGGTCCATGCTCGGATGTTTCCAAGCCAGAAATACTGTGTTCTTCCGACCACTCCACGTCCCTCGATCTTCCCCTTCGTGACGAGCTGAGCAAGTATGAACCTCATGGGGATTACGGTGGTGAACAGTTCTCCATGTAATGCTTCATTGTTGGCTATCATATCGGTCCAACATTCTGTGGTGGGTCCACCTTCCAAAAAAAGACCGAAGCCCTCCAGAAATTGTACACTGATTGCAGTGTATCTAGATAATTTGTTTCAAGAAGACACGTTGATCAATCTTACGCTTCAGGTGCCAGCTTCGGGGGCTATGAAGTACTGCAGCGAATAAACGCATTTTAAATAAATACTCTGTCGCCCTTGCCGGGAGTGGAAATAGGAAATTTTAAATGAATATTCAAAGTAAGTCCAAATATTTGTAGACAAGGACTAGATGTTACCACACAGGGGGTTATTAAATATGATATCAAGTATGATTGTAATAACAAGAGAAAATAAAAAGAAAACTCGAAAAGGGAATATGGAAGTCTAGGCATCTACAGTAGTGTGGGCCAGTGATGTATGAAGTTTTTTATTTTTTTCAACATCAAAGTGAAAGGGGTCTAAAAAGTTGCATTTTGGATCACATTGAACGTAAAAATTATTTAAAAAAATATTCCATACCTTCTGGCCCTCAACCGAGGTTTGAAGTTTATCACTTTCTGAACATTTTGTTAGTTATCAATATTGATAAAATTATTTTTTTGTTAGGAAAGATATAATTTAATCGCATTACAAATTCGAATACGTTTTAAAACTACCAAAATGCAAAAAGTTTACACTCCGCGGAACTGATTCCTTTGAGCGCCTGGCTAATATTGACGAAAACAATGGCTCATTAAAACAATGCTACCCATTTATTACAAAACAAAGTGCAACTCACGCCCTTAAATGCTTATTTAATGAGATTTAATGCACATTATAAAATCTAATTGGACGGATTTTCTTACTTAAATACAGCCGGTTTAGCGCAAAAAATCGACTTTTTCGAAAATTTCAAGCTCTGGTTGAGGGCAAAAAGTAGTATTGAATATTTTTTGCATTTGAGTAATCCAAAAGGCAACTTTTTAGACCCCTTTCATTTCAAAATTCGGAAAAAATGTATCGGCCCACCCTAATCTACAGGACTTATAACCGGGTGTTGCTTAGTACGCGAAATGATTCGGACGAATCTCACTCACATCGCAAGTTTTCAGCCCTTCCAAGAAACCTTGTAAACAGACAGAACATGGGCAGAATGGTGAATGTTAAACTGTGTGTAAAGCGATCACCTCATACGACAGGTCGTAAGTCCCATAAATGCCTAGACTACCATATTTCCTTTTTGAAAAATTCTCCACCTTTGTTGCAACAATGTCGATGTTCTAAATATTTTTGAATGGCGTCGATCACGTTTCTAACACACCCTGTAATTTTGGTTTGTGGTATCCATGCCTGTTTTCTGACTGTTAATATATGAACTGTTATCAGATTAAAGATTTAAAAATTATAGTGAGATTTATACCCTTAAAGTTAAACAATTCTTCGACACTTTCTTTTAATGGCTGCCTGTAGAATTAATAGGAAGATATGACAGTAAATTACATACCTATTTAAATGTTTTGTTTTCTCGCAAAAGGTACATTGTTTTGTTTTCTTGTCTTTGCATTGACTATGCCAGCCATCGCATTGATTGTATTTAGCCATTGCATTGACTGTGATAGCCATTACATTGACTGTGCTAGACATTGCACTGACTGCTGGGATTTGCATTGACTGCGCTAGACATTGCATTGACTGCTGGAATTTGCATTGACTGCGCTAACCATTGCATTGACAGTGTTAGAGCCATTGCATTGAAATTATAATGAATCCGTATATTTTATATAGCATCAATAAATCTAGGTGTTAGTAAGTTTGAATGTAAAAGGGAGTTTGTGAAATAAATTATCAAATAATGTATTTAAGCATGTTTAACATTGTGTTACTTTCAACAAATAAAATTTAATTATTTCGCCCGGTAAGATTATGGATGTTATAATACATTTAAATAAGAAAATTATTAACTACAAAACCTCTTTGATTTCTCAAAGATGTATCGACCGCTTTTTAATCAAATTTTATTCAGCGTCAGATTCAGAAATTGCACTAATTTTCATTTAATTTATGTTTAGAATTAAATTATTCCCTTGATTTACTCTTATTTTTAACTCTGTTGCATTCCATTCATAATATAATGGAGATTTTAATAAAAAATGGATTGCGCAAATTGTATACAAAAATCACTTATTAACTCATGTTCTCTTTAAGAGAATGCTACTGCGAATGTACTATTAGATTAAATCTATGTTATTTTTTAACGTTCTACTTTCTTGTCAAATGACAAACAAACTAATTTACATTTGTATCGGATAATCAGTTAATTGGAAAATAAAAAATTGCCTTAAGGGAAACTAAAATCAGAGATTATAGTATTGATCAAATACAATGAAGTCCATTCTACATATTTTAATGATTAAGTGAAGATAGATTATTAGTAAATAAAATCTACAGAAATGCCAATTGCGATAAGTCAATTAATTAATTTATAGTTTGATTTCTATGCAAAGAACCATTAATCATAACTGCAGGAGTTTTTTTCCCCAAAGTCTACTGTTTCCAAAATATGTATAGTTGAGTTTTGTATAAATTTGGGGAACGCAAAACATGTTGATAGATTTAATTTTGGCTAAAATGCACTAGTTTTAGGTGATTTTGTAGTTTAATATCAGTTATTTAAACAAATTAATGTTCAATACATCTTACTGACACTAGAATTATGCTTGTAAACTAAAATTTCGATTTTTCAGAGCCCGTCAAACTTTGGAATTGCTGTCCTTCAAAATGTATAAAAAGTGACATAGTATCATGTTTTGCCATCTTTTAACAGTATCGTATGGTGAAGATTTGGCACTTTGAAATGAAATCAAAATACAAAAAGAATGATAAATTAAAATTAATGGAAAGGGCGGTAAATTTGGTAAATCAAAAATGAAAATATGCATAATAATTTTTTTCCACTAATAAAAGTTCACAGATAATGAAATAAAAATGGACTTTTGCGCTCAATAAAGCGGCATTGTAAAACAATGAAAATGCTCCATGTAAAAATTGAACTGGCGATTTAATTCTTCATCATTCCCTTTCCGCAACTAATGGTGCATAGGGTACTGCATCGGTACCCCAATTGCAGCGTATCTTGTTTTTTGTTATCTAAAGGTGTTCAGTCTTTTGCCGATTAAAACTGGTAGTTAACAGAGTTATCTTCGACTGTCTTAAAAGAGAAACCGAAATTAGTGCACGAAAATGAGTATATTTGCACGAACATTTAAAGTATCTTCGTCGGTAACCTATAATTGAACATGTTTAGAAGAAAAAATTGTGCTTTTCATACAGAAAACTTAATTTTACTTTGTAGATAAATGTTAACTTCCCGCTGTAATCGGCGCCCAGGTGCCAGTCCAGGGACTATGAAATATTCTAGTGTGAGAACAACCTTTTCAATAAATATTTCATGTCAACCATGTCGGGAATCGAACCCGGGACCTCTCGCACGGTAGGCAAACGCGCTGACCATTACACCGCAAGGCCGAGGTCGATTTAATTACTGAATATTTTCACTAAATTCAAATAATGTTTTTAATTGGCTTCATTTATTGTGTTTGCGATTCTAAATGCATATGGATATCACTGATTATATTTTCCTTTGGCATTTAGTTCAGATGTATCAACAGTTGAGCAAGCAACGCCTTCTATGAAGGCACCTGTACACACGAGTCTTATTCCGCAGATTAAAAGTTTGTTTGATTTACATAAGTGTTGCATTACGCTACTCACCAACACGTGGAACTGATACAAATAATAATCCAATGACATTCTTTTGTAGTCACTTATCTTGTAAATAAAAGTCTCTTAAGAATATTACCCTCTCTTATTTCTTTCCAATTGTGAAACCCTGTTTTGTCCCCCAAACCTATATCACTATTGACAATTGGTTTCTTAAAATACAGTGAAATCGGCTTATTGTAATCAGACGCCATCTCTCTCTTATAGCATTGAACAAGTGTTGCAAATTTTCGGTTTGACAGGTGTGTAATGGACGGGTTTGTCGCTGCGCTTGCAATTCTCGACTTGAGTACCTATGGCCCATTGTTTTGCTGTGTAAACTATAGCCTTACTTTTCGTGATAAATAATCCTAGAATGATTTTTTGTCCGTGTGGATGGCTCTAGAGACCGATATAGCCATATTACTCTGAGCATTTTGCAATGGATAAAAAAAAAAACAATAATACAAGCCTTTATTTTCATGCAAGAAAACATATATTAATATGGGAATTAACGAAAATTTCATCATGACCGTAGAACAACGACGGATGTGTGAAAAATGACTTTCTTTTATGTTTAATCTTAAAAAAGGTTATAAAAGGCTTTATGTTACAGGTTTAAATAATATATGTAAATATATTACTGTAGGAATGGGTTGTTAAGGGTTGGAGCTCCTACCCCAGTTAGAGATTGACAGAGAAGGCACGAGGTTGCTGTTTAATGCGTATTTATTACATGGCGAATAAGATACAGAACTTGGTTGTGAAGCGCGAGCGTAGCGGCGATGATGGGTTGAAGAGACTGCCTTGAACTACATGCTGGAACTGAGTGACTGCGTTGAGCTGGACTGAACTGAACTGACTGACTGGCGTTGCCACACCTTGTGGTCTCTCTTTATAGGCCATGTTCCTTTGTAGTTCAATTTCTCCATGGTAGGGACAGTGTGAATGTACTGCAGAATGATGCTCCCGATTTTTAGTGCAATACTGTTAGAGTTGCATTATATATTGTATTGGATTCTATAGAAAATGATGACATTGCTTTCTTCGGTCATCACACTATGTCATCAATTATGGACTATGAACCCCACATTACTAACACAAGTATCGAATGATATACTTAGAGTCAAAAAAACTTTAAATTAGATGTAAAGTCGAAAAAAATCACATGCTTTGTTGTTCTACAATTATGGCAATTTGTATTTAACTCCTGAATGTAGTCTTTGCACTAATATTGTTTGGAAAAAAGACCACGACAAAAAAATATTTTCAATGTATTTTGCGTCTGACATCATTATCATAAGCTCGACAGCCCTGGGTGGCCTTGGCTGAATCCAGGAGTCTCCTCCACTCTTGCCGGTCTGCTGCCCTTCCTCTCCAGTTCCTCACTTCCAACATTTTCATATCTGCGCTGATGCAGTCCATCCATCGCATTTTAGGCCTTCCTGGTTTTCGTCCTCCTTGTGGCACTGGGAGAGTTAGGCGTTTTGTGGGGTTTTCGTCATCCATTCTAATTAAATGGCCAGCCCACCTCGAGCGTCCCACCTTGATGGAGTTGATTACATCAGACGCTCGGTAGACATCGTATAGCTCTCTATTGTAGCGACAACGCTAATGGCTGTTTTCTCTCACAGGGCCATAGATAACTCTGAGGATTCTTCTTTCGAAAGCTGCAATGGTTCCCTCAATATTTTTTGTCATAACCCAGGTTTCTGAGGCATATTTGAAGCGCATAGTAGCAACGGTTGGCAGCCATTATTCTTCTCCCGATTTCTTCCTGTGTACAGTTGTTACTGGTGACTGTGGAAACCTAGGTATTTAAAGGACTTGATCACCTCAAATCACATGCTTCGTTGTTCTACGATCATGATGATTTGTATTTAATTGTGTCTGACATCAGGCCTTTTAAATCTAAGCCACAGAATTATTTTAAAACATTGAAATAAAAACAAATAAATATATTTGCAAAAGGTTATTTTATTTGGTATGTTACGACATATGTATTCTCAAATTGATTTCACATACATAATAACTACATACATGGAAATATATTCAAACATCAGCCACTCATAATTGGAACTGTCTTCACAACATATTATAAATATACTTTAAAGGGAAACATATTTGCATTCTAATGATTTATCCAAATACAACAATTTCCTGACCATTTTCAGTTAGTCATAAATATCATCATCGAGCCTCGCACCACTGATCCGGAGTTCGCAACACGACCACAGAACTTATAATCCAACTCGTGCTAGTGATTTGTAAAAATCATTTATTTTTTGAAGAAAGAAAAAATGAACACATACGTAACAGGGAAATATCGGGTTTTTTTACAATTATAAATTAATAAGGTTCTATGAAATACTATTGAGAAAAAAAATTGTATGTACTTATTTGTAGCATGAAGAATATTTTTGAAATTATTATTTTCAATTCCCGCGAAAACGGTTCATTGCATTAGCCCACGCCCCTAATACTTCACAATTTGGTAAAATTTTGACCTTTGTTTGCGACCATTTAAATTTAAAGAGAACGTCATCACAAATCTCGACGTCACAATTATCAAGGCGCATTTTCGTTGAGATATATTTTTAACAATTTTATTAAAAAAATAGATTTTGAAAATACAAATAATTTTTCTAAATCCATTTCACACATTTTTATCGGTATATTTATTTATGTGATATTTCCCTAGTACTGATTCATAAAATCATATTTAATTAACAATTACTTGAATGAATTGCAAGTATTTTAAATATTATAAATAAAAAGATCACCAATCAAAGCCATAAAATTAAATTAAAAAATATAATTATTTGGAATTTGTACATATTATGTATTGCCAGAAGAATTCTTAAAAACAGATAACCTAATTTACGCAATTTTAAAGAAAAAAATAAAATTCTTCATAAAATAATTGGGCTCATTGCAGTTTAGTGAACTAACTTATATTTTAAAGGTGAAGTTAAGTCATTGTTTATATTACATTTCATAACTGAGTCCGAAAACCTTTTTTTTCTCGGTTCTTTATGTACAAAACATCTAAGAAAATTAAAAATAATCAGACAAATAGAGGTTGACTATTCAGTCACTTGGTTAACTTCACCAGCAATGAGCTCAATAATTATAGGATAATCTTTGTGTAAAACTAATTTGAATTCAAAATTTTCAACAATATATTCAACATGTCCGAATGTTTGCAGACATGGTTGGATTTCACTCTAGGGAGTTATTGAGACTGAAATTTATCGAAACAGAGACGGGTGAATCTCACCCGCATTTTTAACTCTTTCGCTCCACAAAAGTCAACAGATGGAAGAGTCGAGAAAATATGGATAAAAATATTTAATTTTTTCACACATTCACCATCCGTGCCCACTTAAGCCAGACGGGTCATAAGCCATGTGAATGCCTAGACTTCCATATTCCCTTTTCAAAAATGTTTTAACTCCCGGTCGCAATAAATTTTCAATAAATTAATGTTTGATTTAAATTATAAACTAGAATTATACAATTATTAAATCCTCATCAATTTTAAAGGTAAGCGCCCACATGCCTGCGTCGCATGTACCATATAGTTATGCTACAAGTGCGTCCTGGTCCAGTTGGAATTCTAGTTCCTCGTCTCCAATTATGGTATATTACAATTATGATATATAGGAGCTACGTCTTGCAGCTACAGAGCGCATGGACAGTAAGAAATCTAGCCCCATTTACATTTTTTTTTGTTATTTTATTTGACAATGATGTTTAGAGTTTAAGTGATATTTTAAAAAACGATATAAAAAACAAATTTATAAAAATAGACGTTAGATTATAAGTCTTGCGGCTACTGAGCGCATGGACGGCTGAAATTCTAGACCCCATTTACTATAAAGAGTGTTCTTTAAACCCTGTCACATCCGAAACCACGATGATCAGTATGAGCAAGAAGATATATTGGCACATTAAAATAATTTTTTAAAACAAATAAACTTTATAAAAATAAAATATCAAATAAAACAACTGCAGGGGAGAAATGAGGAGGGGGGAGGGGGAGCCTGATACACTGTTAACCTCACGGCCGCGCCCCCCTCATCGGGATGTGACAGGGTTTAAAGAACACATAATTTATAAAGTGCCATTTTTGTGAAAATCACCTCAAGGGCGCTATACAATAAATATCCCAGCACGTCTTGAAGCTACAGAGCGCATGGACGGTTGGGATTCTAGTTCCTCGTCTCACTATGGTATATTACAATTATGATATAAAGGAGATGATTACAGCACGTCTTGCAGCTACAGAGCACATAGAATTCTAAATCCGTTTGATACGATCCGTCGGAAGCGTGCGATGCGTACATACGGGAGCTTACCCTTAATGTATATTTACCAACTTAAATTTACCCCGTCATTTGGCTAAAGATTTACAATACTTAAATAAATAGTTTCAACTAAAATTTTCATAGATACCATAACAATGGTAGGAAAAAGTTTACGTAAATGTATGTCCGAACATAATCCTTTTTAGAAAATTTGGTGTATCGACAAATAATTTTAGTTTTGTGATGATTCTCGGTTTCTAAGAGTTTTTCTTTATTTGATTTAATAATTTAAATGATGTCTGTTTGTTTCACTTCGATAAAGCCACAGAGAAAGCTTTGTAAGATGACCACTAGGAGGCAGTACAGGCACTTAAAAATTAGCGCATGATTTTAATTTTGATTTATAAAAAAATTACATCAAATATCAGTCCCATTGTGTAAGCCTATGATTTAGTTGTTTGTGCAGAATGGGGAATTTTCATAAAATACGAATTACAACAAAATATATAATAGATATTTGTAGAGAAACGTTTTTGAGTTAGCTGTGTGATATTAATAATGAAAATCAGCTATCTAAGATTTTAAAATATAATACAGTAAAAAAATGCAAAATAGTACAAAGTTATATTGCTACAGCAACATGGTTTTAAGGAAATAAAATTGGATTTAAATTATTTTTAAAGGATTGTTGTAATTGCATTAATTAAAATACATTTTTATACACCGAAACCTCTTTTTACACGGGGCAAACGTTCCACACAGTACCATGTAATTTATTTTTTTTAAATGGCATTAGATAAGTTTCCTTGTTTTTGGGATTTAAAAAAAAAGGTATTGTTAACTATTTATTGCACATTCATTTTATTAAAAAATATAACATGAAAACAAAACACAGTAAAACTATAATTATCCGGATCAATGCGTGCCAGACATTAACCGGATATGCTAAAATCCGGATAATTAGACTAACCATTTAATTAAGGGAATGTTTTCAAAGAAAATGCAAAATCAACTCTAGATAACTTTTGAATTGTTTTTGAAATAATACAGTGGATTGCAATCACATCGAAAACTTACTTAAACATGTCCAGCAAAGTAAATTGCTTCGAGTGTAATGGTCGCGCGTTCGCCTACCATGCAAGAGGTCTCGGGTTCAATTCCCGACATGGCGATTTCACACCAGAATACTTCATAGTCCCCGGACCCAGGACCTGAAGCGTAAGACTGATCATCTTACCTTCACGTAACAGAGATGATCAAGATACCCAGTGATTGGTGTACCGATGCAGTGCCGATGCGCCATCAGGTGCGGAAGTGAATGATGATGCTTTGTTAATATAACGTCCCTTTTATTTTTTATTTCCCGATAATGATCCGGGTATTTGGCGATCCGGATGGCAGGCGCCGTGGCGCAGCCAATTAGACAGCCAACTGCGAAGCTGGTGTCGCGGGTTCGATTCCCGCCAGTTGCAAGAAAAAATCTAACAAAGTTTTATTCTCCATTCTGGGTGTTGTGGTTTATTTTTAGTAACTTCCCACCTGCTGACGAGCCTCTAAAATAGAGGCTAAGTGGGTTATTCCTTTAAAAATCAAAATAAACTGGAGTTGTAGTCCTTAAAATTGAGCTCGATTAAAATGACAGCTGTCAAACTCATGTCAATAGTGATGGGAAATTACTGATCATGTACCGATCAAATCAATTTTATCTCATGCAAACATGAAACTCTGTTTCCGAAAATTGATATGAAAAAAAACAAGCCTATTAAAATAAGACATTTTTACTTTTTTGTAAACATTTTTAGCAGAACATAGAATCGACCTTCCTGCACCCGATAACGTTCAATTTGTCCCATCTCTAACGTTTTTGCAAAATTATGTAACCTTGTAAGAACGTCGTTCATTATTTGGTTTATTTTTATTTAAATTTATTTCAACGATGTTTCAATGTTTCAAAAGTTTAGTGTTAGTGTTATTTGGAAACCACGTAAAAAGATATTCCGGGTTATTCTTGAGTTTCAAATCATTTTTCATAGATCCTTAAAAACGCACAAAACCATGTCACCTTATGATGCAAAGGGTACTCTAAGAATTGTAATTTATGATCAAAACTAAACACTTCGAAGGCTGTTAACTAATTTTGATTTCCTCACAGATTATAAATAGTTAAAATAAAAAGTATTTATTTATATTTAAAGCATTAACCTTATGGTCAAACATTTCAACTAATTTTTGTAAATATTCATATACAGCCACTACTCAACGTCTACCGGTTTCGAGACGCGTCCGTATAGACAAGAGACGAAGTCAGTAACATTTCCTAGACGGGTAGCGAGCTCTTCGTGCATGCCGCCATCCTTAGTTATGTGAACTCGCGAGTATTTGAAGCTGTCAACTTTCTCGATCCTCTGCCCATTATTGCAGTGGCTGATCAGGGTCCCGACAGAATTCATTGCACATAATCTGGGTTTTTTTGGTATTAATATTAAGACCCTCGTGAGTTTTCACTCCCAAATAAAGATAGTTATTTTGTCATAATTGAGTCATACATTTCGGTGTTTTCAAACAAACGAACAAATCATCACGCCGTTTCCCCCTAGGGATAGGCAGAGAGGATAGAACGCCATATCACTATGTCTTTGCATACAGACCTCGCTTCCTCTACATTCATAAATCTTCTCATGTGCGCGCGCCGATTATTCCGACTTTTGACATGTCCATCAAGTATTTGTTGGATTTGCTCGTGCCGTGTCTTTCTTGGTCTTCCTCATTTTCCGAATCCATCAACATTCGAATCGTTTCTACGCATCCTTTTAGCCGTTCTTTCGCTGTCCATTTGCTTTACAGGTCCAAACTGACCGAGTCGGCGTTTTCAAGTTGGATATAATTTTATTTTTGTCTTTAATTATTTAAAAATTACTTATTTATTTATTTTCTACATCTCTACTATATTTACATGTTGATGTAGTGAGAGTTCCGACGAAGAGACAGGCTCGTCTCAAAACCGGTAGACATTAAACATTCGATAAGCGCTTATGTTTTAATATTTACTAACATTAGTTAAAAGGTATTTACTAGCGTTAACGCCTGTTTCACCTACCGGCGATAGAAGAAACATTCCCCAGTAGTGTTCGTTCGGTTGCTGGAAGTTTACCGCGAGTAGTACAAAGCGTTGCCTAACTACAACCGGGACCGGGAGTATTAACCGATCCCGGTTGACGAAATATAATGTCCCGTGTCTAGCGAACTACTACGCTCGCCGTATTGCACACTCGGGCGTATCTGGAAACAAAAATCACAAATTATTATCTATTCATTTTAGATATACATTCCACTGTGTACTTTTTAGTGACGGACCGAAACAAGATTTTCCAAACCAAATTTCGGCTTCTGCTCTAGTTTCGGCCGAAACCGTAACTTATTTAAGTAATTATTCTTTTGTTGATATAGAGTCAATGTTAAATATTTCTAGTCTACAAAAACGTAGAACACATATTGATTCCATATATATGTTCGGCATACTAAATGGTATAATCGATGTGCCATCATTACTGGGACAGGTAAAATTCCATATTCTGACTAGTAGGCTGAGAAACAATGAAGTGCTGTTCATCGATCAGCATGGAACATACTATGGCCTTGATTCTCCAATGACCCGTCTTTGTCGTGTTGTTAACTCGAGACAAGATCTGGACTTTTTTGGTTTAAGTTTACAGCGATTTAAACGAGCACTAAATAAATAGTCCAGATCTTGTCTCGATGTCCCTTATGTTTGTATTCTAACTATTCTTTTAATGTAATATTAAAACCCTATAAATTGTATAAATGAACCACGTCCGTTAATAAATAAACAAGTAAGTGAAAAGTCATTTCAAAACGTGTAAAATTAGGCATTTTTTTTATTTAACCTTACGAGTTCATTAAAATAAACTACACAATGAAATAAATGGCATAAAATTTAATGAGTAAATTTGTTTATTTCTAGCGCCTTCTGGTTCATTGTTATGTTATACGTATAACTTATATGTATCTTATATATATCTTCAATGTACGCTATAGGAACTTTAACATGTTGACAATAATTTTGCAGAACATCTCAATATCGGGAACATGTCACTTCCCGAGGATAAAGAGACGATGGTTCCATATTTCTGGATAATGTTTAATATCTTGTACACCCTTATTTTGATATGTTAGATATATGTGTGTGTATGTATACAAATGTATGTGGATGCATATGTGTTTATATGTATGTATGTATGTATACACACCGTAAAACCTTGTTTTTACGTTCCTCAATTTTACATTTTCCCGCTTTTTACAGCAAAATGTTCATAACCCCCTTTTTCTTCATACATTCTCATACAAATATAACTCCAATTAACATTTTTTATCACCCCAGTTTTACGTTTAAAATTTTTCCGAATTCATTTGACGTGTCAAAAAAGCCAAAATTATGTCGAAGTAATAATGTCGTTATAAAAAACAATTTGCACATCTAGTTATACCTTAACTAATAAACAATATGTAATATATAAAAATAATTTCAAAAACAAATCATTGTTATAAAATCCAGATGCTTTTCGATGACACTCTATCTACCTTTGTGGGTGTTTGTTTTTAACAAAAATCATCACCGTCCCACGAAACGACGCGATAGACCCCAGCATCCCTAATTTCCACAGGATACAAATTGTTTTTAAGTTGCCTGGATTCTTGTTTTGGGGAGTCTGAAACCCTCACCTCTCCTCGTCGTGTGCCACGCGAATGAAGAATAAAAACAAGTAAAAAACTAATAAAGGATAAATTATTGTCTTAACCTAAATTCAAAGCAGGTGGAGTGTTTTCGACCTTTTTGTTTAAGCGTCTTCTTTTAGGGTAAGTTTTAGTTTTCATTTGTTACAAATCATGATACGCAGTTGACAAACGTTTAGGAACAATAAAGTTTTAATATCAATAAATTGCAATGTTTAAAATGTAACAATAACAACATAACATTAACATTGACAAATTACAACAGGGATGGAGAATACCTTAAAGTAGGGAATATGGTCTACAAACATTTGGACAAACTCAAATATTGTAATAACATTAACGATTATTACAAAAGAATTACAAAAATATAAATATGAAAGATCTTAGAACTCGCCAAATCAGTCTAGTTTTTAAGACCCAATACACAAACTAGCAGGCCGCTGACGCCAGGTATTTTATGCACTTACCCAGCCTTATATTTTTCAAACAATTAATAATTTTATTTATTTATTAATTAACCGACCAAGCCGTATTTTAGAGGTTTGTCAGCAAGTAAAGAAAATAAAAAAAGGCAAACTTCGTGGTGTAATGGCTAATATACTTGACCCACACACGGAAAGTTCCGGGTTCAATTCCCGGTAAGAACATAAATATTCAATGTGATTTTTCTTAAGCCTGGGTGTTCTGTGCTGTAATTCACCGCTGTGATTTGGTCTCCTGGACTGCCGTGATGCAAAAAAATATTTCTTGGATTTTTTCTTGCAACTGGCAGGAATCAAATCCCCGATGCAAGTTTCAGAGCATTCAAACTGATGTGCGTCCATCTCTAAGTATTTTTCCAAGCTGACAAATAAATGAACATAATTGTCGGAATCAATTCACAAATCACTTGTCCCTTTCGGGGCGACCGGGTCCCGGCGGTGTTTCCTTACCGGGCATTACGTGGGCGTCCGTGATGGAGAACACGAACATGAGGCAGCCGAACTGCAGCAGCGCTCCGTGCGGGAGCAGGGCTCCCCCCTCCCAGCCCGCCTCCAGGGTGGGGCGCTGCGCGCAGCCGCAGCGGACCTCGAGCGCCGCGCGCGGAGGACTGCGACAAGACAAAATTATTACTTCAGCGTCATCAGACTACGTACTAAGCTGCTTAAAATTAAAATAATGTAATATTTTGAATGTATGATTTTTATTTAGAAACTTCGCCGGCCTGTCTTTAAACCGTATCTTTATTATGTCATTTGATCATTTTTTACTGTAAGTTTCTGTAAAATAAATAAATAATAAAAATACTCTAGGTCAGCTCAATCTGCGGGTAGCGATCTTCGGGGGGTTGCAGAGCCTCGCTCGGGGGTCACGGTCGCAAGCGAGGTAAAAGTAAAATTGCAAGGTTTTTTTGGCGCATTTATTTTTTAAGCAAATTGTCAAATCAGAGAGAAACAACAAACCATCACGCCGTTTCTCCGTAAGGGTAAACAGAGAGTATAAAACGCCACATCACTCTATCTTTGCATACAGATCATGCTTTGTCAACATTCATACATCTTCTCATGCTTCTCATCTTCTCATGTAATCGAGGCCCAGAAACGCATTAGATCATAATATATCTATCTTCTTCACGTAACAAATTAATGGTTGTGTGAAAGTGGGAGCAAGATACTTTACTTAAGACTTAAAAGGGCCCTGAAGAAAGATATAAATATATAATATCCAGCTGATTGTGGCCAATCAATCAGAGGGGATTGAAACCAAAAATAAAAGAAAAAATGATGATGGTACCAAAATATTCAAATATTTTTATTACAACAACAATAAACCATCACGCAGTTTCCCTGTAAGGGTAAACAGAGAGGATAAAACGCCACATCACTCTATCTTTGCATACAGATCATGCTTCGTCTACATTCATACTTCTTCTAATGCACGCGCGCCGATTATTCCGACTTTTGACATGTCCATTTTCAAGTATGTGTTGGATTTGGTCAGGCCATGTCTTTCTTGGACTTTCTCTATTTCTGCATCCATCAACATTCGCATTGCAAATATTCTTAGCCGTTCTTTCGCTGTCCATTCGCTCTACATGTCCAAACCAGAGCAGAGCTCCTTTCTTGATATTGTCGATAATTTTCAATTTCAATTTCAATTCAATTTATTTATTTTAAATATAACATATACATTACAAAAATATATTCAATACGTACATATTATAAAAAAGGAAAAAAAATACACGAAAGAGACTCATGTCAAAGGAGTCGAAGAATCCTGCTCCGGAAAACCCCTTCGGATACATGGAACAGATCAATATCCAGAGCGATGTTGTTCAACATAGCGGTAGCTCTTCCAACAGGCATAACCATAGGCAGGTTGGTCCTGAATATCGGAATATGAAACAATCTATGCTGACGCTGTCTTAGGTAATTATCAGGAACATACAAACCAATGCTCACCATAATTTCAGAATTATCGATCATACCGCGCAACAATCGATAAAAATGTGTGGTCAAATACACATTCCTTCTAGTCTCTAAACTGTTGTAGCCAAGCATACCCTGGAGAAACTCGGTCGGGTAGAGCCAAGGATAATACCCGCACTCTCTCATGTAGAGATATCTCAGAAACTTCTTTTGGATTTTCTCTATCATAAGAGAGTACTTCAGTTCATGTGGCCCCCAAATCATCGAGCCACTCTCGAGTCTACTTCGCACCAAGGAGTTGTAAAGAGTTCTCAGTACGCGGGTATTTTCGAAAACCCTGGCAGTACGCAGAACAAATCCTAACATCTTCAATGCATCACCACTGATTGTCTCTATGTGTTCATGAAATGTCAGAGTGCTTACAAATCTAACGCCCAGCCTGCTTGTCTCAGCCTTACATAATGTACGGATCTCAACGTTTTTCAGATGCAAATAACCAAATTATTCTTTAATGAAAAAGTAGAGTAGA
>NW_028280236.1:0-41590 GCF_059751315.1 Micrasema longulum | reverse complement strand
TGTGGGACTTCTGATCCTTACGTCACCGTTCAAGTTTCTAAAATCAAGAAGAGAACAAGGACAATGCCTCAAGAGTTAAATCCAGTCTGGAATGAAAAGTTCTACTTGTAAGTATTTTATTTTATGATTTTGTGCGTAGAAAAATTGCATGAAATGTTGTGTTTATTTTTTTTATTACAAATTATTCGATCTGTGAATTTCCATTTAAAAAGAAAGCGTTCATCTATTATTGGTAGCGTCCCTCTACTACCAACTGAAGGAATGTCTTAATCGAATGTAAAAAAATGTGTTATGATGCTTTTCTTGATGCTTGACAATCGCAATGGGAATCTTCCCCTTCAGGGAAGGTTACCTTTCTTTTTTTTCATTCAATTCCTCAGCGTTCAAAATTTTATTGGGATTTTGCTGGATCACTGGACTACGCAATTTTTCAAAAAAAAAATATATAATCAATTTCCCACCGCACAGAACTTCCTCATTGTGAATAAAAATTATTCACGTAATTATATTTTTATTTCAGTTCAGTGTAGTGCTGTCCAATATTTTATCCTGTATTTTACATTTGATCAGCAATCTAAAAATTACATAGTTAATAAAAATATAATTGTCCCAAGTGTATCCACAAAAATAAGTTGGCGTAGTAGGAGGTCCTGAAGTGTATTTTAGGGTTGCCAGACTAAAACATTTTCAGATTTCTTATGAAATTTCTGAAAATTATTTATACAAATATTTTGAATGAAAGACCGATTCTATGGAAATTCAGAATGTAAAACGCTTCAGTAATCATTAAAAAACTAACAAACGGAAAAAAGTTTTTTTTTTAAGTTAATTAAATTAACTGAACATACATATATATCCTTCGTAAAAATCGTTTCAGGCGTAAAATGGGACTAAATGTCGATATACTATGGTGCATGGCGTGGGTCAAGATATAAAAGAAATTCATTAAAAATATATATATAGAACTAGAAAAAAACCCAGTGGCTCGTAGCATTATTTATTTTCACCCGAGTGTGTTCGGGAGTGGTCTTTCCTGCAAGTTAAGTTGGCGCGAGTTATCTCGGATGTAGGAATTGCCGCACGTAATACCCGCCCGAGTATACTCGGGTGTAGTTCTTAAGCGGTTTAAAAAAATCAGTACTGAACCAAAATGGCCCACATGATCAAGAAAAGTCATTTTAGTCAAGAGAACTTATCTCCAGAAATTAACAAAAGCTTTTCATTTTTTTTAAATACAATTGTTTTTTTTTAATACATCTTAAATACAATTTTATAATTAACTTATGAGATTTCTTCAAACAATTTAGGATTGTTTGAAAAAATCTCATGTATTTGCCACCACCAACTCATACTTGTAATTTTTGTTCTGATTTTGAAACTATTATCCCACGTCAGGTATTTAATATAATATACAATAAGATGATCTTCTATATACCTTTGATTTGAGGAGCATTAATGTGGTGTAGCCTTTAAAGCTTCCTTTAGATTTTGATTCTGTTAAAAGACCTTTCCCTTACTCTCCGTTGCTAAAAGTGTTTGAATTATTATATGTATGATCTAAGGGTCTAATCTTTCATTAAATTGTTAGGGAATATAATATTAAACTACTTTTAGTTTTTTTTTTATTGCATATACGTAAAAATATATTCTTTTTTATATTTGACTTATCTATTACGTAATATGTACCTACCAGAAAATGTGTCTTTATGATATATTGATTACTCTACATTTTTCTTACATTTTCAGGTGAGGTTTATTTTCATCAAAATATTAAGAAAATGTGGAGAATATTTTTTTTTTACGCATTCATCAATATTGGCATAAATCCTTCACTTCGGGTAGTCGTTTAACTATCTGTCATTTCTCGTTCCCTTGAACCACATTGCCAATAACAGCAAATTGGGTGTAAAAAGATAAATTACAAAAAAAATGCTTTGTAAAATTACGTCGTTTACGGAAAAATCGTTGATTAATATGAAAAAATATTTCTGAATAACTCGCCATATAACACATAATATCGTGTTTTTGTGACATTTACTTATTTTTATATTTTTTCACGTTAACGTAACAGCATAATTTTTTTACCTTACTTAAAATGTACAAAGATTTTTTCGAAAGTGATTTTTTGTTGTCAGCTTTCTATATCTGAGTTTTAGGAACATAGTTGGATTTTTTCTGTTAACTTTTATCGAAACTTCCCTAGGTTGCGGCAGCATATTCGTCAATATCCGACATCTCACTCATTTGAGATTCTTCGTTCCCGGGAAAAAAAATTAAATAAAATTGTATTTAAAGATGGAATTCGGGCGCTCATTATACATTAGCACTGTTAAATTTCGTAACACCACTAAATCGCCCCTGGGTAGCGCATGTTAACGTCACTCAACATTAACATTCTCGTTTTCAATGTAGTACGAGGGTTGCTACTTAAGTTTTGAGATATGGCAACACCAGTGTGAATATGTCTAATCTGATATTGTCATCGTAAAGTTTGCCATTTTAAATGGTTAACTTACTCGGAACGTTTTGTCATACGAGTGATATTTGTGTTGTTTACAGATACTTAAAAAAATAATTGTTAAAAAATGTAACTAAATTGTGAACATTTTCGTGCGATAATTTTCTATGACTTTTGACGTGGATTAAACCGTGTGCAATAATGTGTGACATAAACAACAGTGTGCCAATCAATTTGCTGCGACTTTTAGTGATGAAGCACTATCTCGAACCACTGTATTTCGCTGGTTTTCTGAATTCAATCGTGGTCGCACTTAGTTACAGGACGAATTTTGTGAAGGTCGTCCAAAATCAGCTGTTGTGGTATATAGTTATATTTGCATACATTCAATATTGCATAAACATTTGGTCGTCAAAAAAATTTGTTCGCGTTGGATACCGCATAATTTGACAATTACTTAGCAAAAGGCTCGTGTCGTTTGGTGCAAACAAATGTTTAAAAAATCAATCGCGGTTCTTCAAAAGATGTTTTTAAGATTGTGACCGGTGACGAATCATGGATTTTTGCACATGAACCCGAAACTAAACAACAATTGACTGTATGGGTCTAAGTTGTTCGCGCACAAAGCACTTCGAAGCAAATGGTCGCCTGTTTTTTCTGAATAACTAAACATGTCGCCACCATTCCATTAAAGCACAGTAGAATGGTCAATTCTGAATGGTACACCACCGTTCGTTTGCCAGAAGTGTTTGAAAAAATAAGGGAAACCAATTGCCAAAGACGAATCATTCTCCACCACGACAATGCAAGCTGTCACACATTAGCTCAAACAAGTGAAGTTTTGAGCATTCAAAACATCGAATTGATGGGTCATCCGCCGTACAGTCCTGATTTGGCACCCAATGATTTTTTCTTATTCCCGCATATCAAAAATAAATTACGAGGTCAACGTTTTTCGACGCCTGAAGAAGCGGTTGATACGTTCAAATCACATGTTTTGGAGGTACCTCAATCGGACTGGAAAAAGTACTTCTAAAATTGGTTCAAACGCATGCAAAAGTGTTTTGATCTTCAAGGAAAATATTTTGAAAAACAATAAAGCAATTTTCGATTATAAATATTTGTTTTTACTTGTCTATCTCAAAACTTTAGTAGCAACCCTCGTATATCGACTACGCCATAAATTCCATATAAAACAAATTGGTTTGTTTCTGTTATTACTGAGGTGAATACCATGTCAGTTATCTCCGTCCGACACGTCTGATATTAACGTAACCACTTCGGTAAGATTCCAAAACATCTCGAGCGGATGACACGTCGGAAATTGACAAATATGCATTCCAAGTGGACTGATGATGGAGAAAATATAATAATATGTACTGTTAGCTAATAATGTAAGTTTACGTATGAAATTGTAAAGCGCCTTCGTGATGAGTCTTTATGGCATAAAATAAAGTATGTTCCTTTTTTCTTATCAACGCTTCTGCATCGCACTTCTATATAATTTCATATTACATTTTATTTGTGTTTTCTTAGTGAGTGCCACAACTCTTCAGATCGAATCAAAGTACGAGTTTGGGACGAAGATAATGATCTTAAATCAAAGCTGAGGCAAAAACTCACAAGAGAATCTGACGACTTCTTAGGACAAACAATCATCGAGGTAAGAAAATGGTTTCTTTACACCCTAATTAATTAGTGGCAAAAACATTGATATTTGTTTATCTACCAATTAGTTCATATTTAAACTTGCAGTTTTAAGTTATTATTTAGTTATAATTAAGTTATAAAATGAATAATAAAATCTTTAAAATGTTTGTGATATTATATTGTAAAGGTTATCATCTGATAAAAGCAAGGGTATATGTTATACGATTTTGTCTTCTTAAAACGCCGTTATTACGAAATCACCCCATTGAAAAATAAAGTGAAAAAACATTAGATAAAAACAATCTCTTTTTAAGATATTCCTTATAAAAAATATACTGAAATGCTTTATATAACGAAAATATAATTACTTTTCGACCGGCTTAGGTACATTGTACATTGGTATTAATACAAATATCAAGTTTTTAAGTAAAATTCGTTTTAATCCTGTTAAAATAATGAACTACACAGGAAAGTCATAGAAGAAAAAAAATGTTTTCTAAAGAAATAAAAATGTTTTAAGTCCCAAAATTTTTCTGGTATTTTCCTTAAATTCTAGGTTAAGTTATAAGAAAAATAGCTTAATATTTTAATTCAAACAATTTTTCATGGAATAACGTTTTTTTTTTAGAAATATTTTAGTAATTTTCAGCATAATTTTAATATTCATATCGGTCATTCGACGGCACAAATTAGTCAACTATGTCGTAAAATTCATCGCAAATTTATGTTAATAGTTTGACAGTTCAACTGAGAAAGAATGGTCTGTCTTACTGCACGGTGTAGAGGCGTGGACACTTATAAACCTAATTGAAGCATTTAAAATGTGGGATCCACCGTAGAACATTAAGAATATCTTTGACCCATACAAGAACCAACAGTGTAGTATTTCGCCAATACGAATAGAGAAATATTCACCGCCGTCAAGCTCCGTAAGATTTCATATTTTGGCCATGTGTTGAGAGGTGATATATAAAGAAATTTATGTTTTTTTCCTTCTCTTTTTTGTACTTTAATTAATAACCTTACATATAATTACTTTATAATATGGAAACTTCGCTGGTCCATTAGATTTAAGTCTAACTGTGTAAAATATAAAACTTTGTAACTGTACTGTTTGTTCCCTAAATAAAAGAAATAAAAATAAAAATTTAAAAATTTAAAAAATACCATACTTCAGCTTGTCACGAAGGAGAGGATCGACGGGTGTAGAAGGGTCGGAAGAAAACAGCTTTCATGGCTTCGAAACATTCGAACATGGACCAGGATTTGAAATGTGGAGGCGCTGATTCGCATTGCTCGGGATAGGGAAGCTTTCTCCCGAGTGGACGTCAACTTTGGGGGGACCCGACATGACACGTGAAGAAGGAGTTTTTTTTTTGTTATTTTGGAAGCATTTCAATTCACGAATTATTTTTACACAGTAAACATCGGGGAATAAATCCTATGTATTGTAAACAAAAACAACCGGTTTTTATTTAAAAAATTCAACTTGCAATGCACTTTATACATTTTTATTGATGGTATCGTTTTGTTTACAATTCTCCATAGTTACTTGATACGATCACGTGACGATAATAACTACTAATTATTTCAGTATCACTCTTTTTACAGGATCACGATACACAATTTATAAAAGTATGAATATTTTTTTATTTAGTCAACACTCCATTACTGTATGAAAATTTCATACGTTTAAAGGTCAAATATTATATCCAGCAAAACACGCAATTTTTTAAACTTATTGAATGTTAAATTTATGTTTTATAGATTTTTGTAATTATTGAATGTTGTTTCATGCAATTTAAAAAAACGTTTTAAAACCCGGATTCAATTGAATAAGTTTGCAAAAAAAGGTTACTGGGTTTGGATAGGGAAAATCGGAATAATTACTAAAACACATTTATTAAATAATAATAATATTACCAAATTACAACAGGGATGGAAAACATTTTAGAGAAGGTAATATGGAAGTCCAGGCATTAACAGGGCTTATGACCTGTCATTGGCTGGTTTAAATGGCCTCTTTACTCACTGTCCATATTCCCTTCTCTTAAATTATCTCCATCCCTGTTGAAATTTATTAATCTTAATGACTCCCTAGGGGTTGAAATGTAGTACTTTGTCTACAAACCTTTGGACAAACTCAAAATATTGTAATAAAACCAACTGGTCCGAGAAGAAGTTTTTTAAATTGGAAGATTGATTCCAGGCGTTGCCTAGTATGTGAAATTATTTAATCAGATGAATCTCTTCACAACAATAAAGGTTTCAGCTCTTTAACTTCACTCAAATCAACAGACGGAAGAATTGAATAAATTTGACTGTTAAACATAGGCAAAATTGTGAATGTTACATACACAGTGTATAAAATGTCATAAGCTCTGTAAATGCCTAGACTACCATACTCCCTTCTCAATAATTGTATCTATCCCTTTTGTAATTTGTTAATCATAATGACTTCCTGGGGGGTAAAATCCAGTATTTTGTTTAAAAACATTTGAACAAACTCAATATATTGTAATAATAATATTGATAATAAAAATTGTACACAAAAATTGCTTGCAGATTGTCATGTTTTGATATTATTTTATAGTGCATATACAGATGAATCTATTACCAAAAATAATGTACCTAATAGATTAAGGAATTATTGTTGTGATTAATAAATAAACCATTATTATTTTCAACAATCGGTGTGGTAACCTTAAGATTATATAACACATTTTTAAACTTTGATTGTGTGTGCGTGTCAGAACGTTTTCGAATAAAATATTCTAGAGTGCTTAATACCATAATATTTTGTCTGCTTTATTTTTTTTATCTTTTTTTATCTTTTTTACATTTTGTAATTTACAAGTGTTCAAATTTTTATTATTATTATCATTTATATTTTGTGTGTTTATTTTTTTGATATATTTTGTAATTTACATTCATATTTAAAAAAATATTATTATTGATTTTAATTATTCAAGCATCATATAATGAAAAAACACATGTGACAAAAAAGGTCCTGCCTAAACACAGGAAATTCCTAGCTAGTCGGGACCTGAAACGAAAAACCTCCGTACATTATAAAACATGTAAATAAATGTTGGATGTTGACATAATTTGTGTCTATTTTTTACAAATAAGGAGAACTAGAGGACACATAAAAAAAACAACAAATTAATAAATAATTTATAGCACGTTACCGTGCACTGTGCGAATATCGCGAGCAGCTTTGGTTACTTTATTCTCTAGATTAAGCGCGAACGGAAGGTGGTGTCTAAAATGCTCATTTTCGTCTACTTGACATTCCATTTTGATGTGGTCAAATAAAATTATGTGTGTAACGTAAAAGCAAACACAATATGTTTAGAACAATTTTTTTTCTTTCGAATGACGCATATCTATTAACATTTCGTGTTACTTTTGGTGCTTGCTCATTTTTAAATTTGAAAAAATGTATATTAAAAAAAACAAAAACGAAATTTGTATATTTACTTCACCGCTGTAAGCTTATTATGCATTCATAAAGATCTATTTGTATTAACATATTATAACAGAGATAAAGAACATTTAAGAGAAGGTAATATGGAAGTCTAGGCATCTACAGGGCTTATGACCTGTCATTGGCTGGTTTAAGTGGCCACGTGGCCAGTTACACACTGTGTATATTTATCTTCCCAATAATTATACTAGAGCGAGATCTGCACTGTTTCACATACGCAGAAGCCATACAAATATAAATCATAACTCACCCATTAATAGGGCAATTTGCTTGCTGAATACAGCTCCTGCAGATAATATTGATCTTTTTAATTAACAATAAATACTTGTCTTATTTTATTTTTTTCTCATGTATCTTCGAAATTATATATTTTAAATTACTAAATAAATATAACAGTATCATTCACTCTCCAAGAACAAGAGCTAGTCTCTTTTTTGGAAAGTAACAGCTATAACACTAAAAAATTATAAAATTAGATTGTATAGAAAAAAAAACATGTAATAAAACAAAAATCTGTACATATCAGCTGCTTTAAAGCTGTCAGCTTTCTGTTCATTAATTTCTAACTTTTATTTGCAGTCAGCATTACGTGATAATATAGAAAAATAAAAATAAAACGTTTTAACATCTCAAAAATGTCTATCCATTTTGAAAAATCATTCGAGTGCGGTATTATGCCGAGACAAACATACCACTCCGGCGGCACTCCTTTTGTGGAATTTATTAATAACAAATATGCTTGGATTGTAGGTCCGAACATTGTCTGGCGAGATGGACGTGTGGTATAACTTGGAGAAAAGGACGGACAAATCAGCTGTTTCGGGAGCTATTCGACTACATATAAACGTGGAGATCAAAGGGGAGGAGAAGGTGGCACCTTACCACGTTCAGGTTAGTCAATTTCATTTCCTCCTTTACACTTCTTACATAACCCCACAATCAACGTATTTCTTACCTCATTATGTGTACTGGTTGTTTAACTAAAACTGGCGCGTTCGCAAAACTCACACAAACGCATTTAAAATCTACAGGAAGTTGATAAAAAAAAAAGTTGTATTAAATCCTAACCAAATGTGCTATCTTTATTGTTACTAATTTAATTTGTACTTTGCATTTTAATAACACTGTATTAATTATTATTATAATGAACACAAAATGGTGTTGGTTAAGACGTTTGACTCACAAACGGAAGGTTCCAGGTTCGATTCTCGGTAAGAACACAAAAAAATAAATGTTATTGTTCTCAAGCCTGGGTGCTCTTTACTCTGATTCACCGCTGTTATTGGGCCACCTGGCCTGTTCTGGTGCAAAAATAAATATATATATCAAATAAAAAACATGCTTGTTTAAAAATAAATAAAAATAATATGTCATTTTCTTAAGTAATTGTTTTTTTTTTCGCTCTAATCCAAAGGAGATTTTTAAAAACATTTCACATTTTATCAAGATTTTTAAAATCAATATTCTGTAAATCAAAAATGTTTTTGTGTAAGTTTTGGGAAAGCGCCGGCACTAGATAATCGATTAAATGAAAATATATATTCATAAATCAGTGTTTTTAATACATATACATCGAATACTCATTATAATGTTTTTACTATTAAGAATCGCAGCGAAATTCAGACGAACGCAGAAGCATCCTGTGTATATTTTCTTACCATTTGATTAGCAACTAACAAAGCAATAGTTGTCTATGTCACGCTCATAAGCGCGTCTGAGCGCGAGAGAGACAGATATTATTTTCATAATGCGTATGCCGTGCGATGTCATACCATGAGCTAATTCACAGATTCTACACAATGCGTTTGAATAAGTATTGTGAACGCGCCAGCTTTAAGAAATCCACAAGTAATATTACAGAAGTATATTCAGCATACGTCTTTCTCTTGAGCCTGATAAGTTTTTTTGTTTTTTTATATTTAATAGGAGCATATTATACATTTTTGGTATATTGTACTCTAGTGGTCTTTTCCCGTATTTACTATTGAATTTAGGGAGAGCTAGTCCATCGACACTAGCTCTCGACACGGAATGTCGTTGTGGTATTTTTTAATAAACTTTTTTTACAAACGTTGTCTTCAAATAGTATAGAATATAGCTACATACGTATATCGCAAAGGTACTTATAATGCTGTTTAAATTGATTTGATAGATTATTGGTAATAATATTATGTTGTCAACTCCTTAGCGGAAAGATGATTTTCATAGAATCGCAGAAAGATGATTTTCAAAGAACCACAAAAAAATAGCCATTTACATATTACTTAAATGTATCTAAATGTTGATACAAATTAATGGTATTTTTCGCAGATTACTTATTAAAAAATTGCTGCTTACCATTGCATAAAAGGTAGCAATCAATTTTGTAACATAACCTAAAACCCCTTGACCGAATCAACAGCGGTACACCATGTGATTGAAAGGCAATCCTCGCGATTGGTTGATTTTGAACTTGATCGGCACTTGCGCTATTATTTGAAGTATATTACATTGTCGATTATTTGTTAAAGTCAAATAAAATTACTAAAGGTTGAGTGCATAATAAATAATATAAAACTGCACTAGTGTGAGTGCGCCACTGCACTCTTAAAATCTATTTTTTACAACTTCAAATTTATATCTGAAAATATATTTTTCTGCTTAAAGTGCATTTTTTACACGATAGACGGATATATCTTTGTTATATCTCTCAGAACATTACTTTGAGACAAATCGCTATGTCATTTCCTAAACTTTCATATTTTTTATTGTCATATAACTCTTAAAGATAACAATAAAAAATATTTATTACGATTAAATCAGTGACATTCTTACTCGTTTAAAATGGAGATGTTGAGAATCAAAATGACCTTTGAACAATTTTATTTATTATATTTAAAGTATCTCTGTATCAGTGATGTTGATGCTCTAAGGAGGCTCTGATTGATGCTCTGATGATGTTGAACCAAAAACAGTTAAAAGTTATTTCGTTAATCATTTCGTTTCGACGAAATAGACCCATTATGACGAAAATGCAATAAATATTTAACTGTAAACTTTATGTATCTTTACTGTGAAATCCTTATTTATAGCTCCAGGGGTGGTATTCTGAATCTTATTTACCTCCTAGAAAGTGATTAATATTAAGCAAAGTGTCTTTGCTTCATTTAATGGCTACACTGATGATTAAACGTCAAATGATTTATAAAACTGATCTAAAAAAAACGGAAAAATACATTGCGTTATAGTCAATTCTATCTTATCAAGTTTTTTGTGTAATGCTTAAGGTCGCAATAATGTTCTTAATTAAAATCATCGTATAAAATTTATTTTGATACACTAACTTTGCGGATATTCATTATAATCAAATAAATATAAAATTTTGTTTTTAACCACTTTTTTTTCTACCGAATTTCGCATTTTTTGTGTACCTCAAAACTGTACAATTTATATGTAAAAGCCTTATGCGCCTTAAGATCAATAAACCAAATGCAATTTTGTTACATGAAGGTAAGATGATCAGTCTTAGACTTTAGGAGCCAGTCCAGGGCCCGTATTACATAAATAAGTTAACGTTTAATTATTTTTTTTTTAATTGAAAAAAGAAATATTTGCGTTCTTATGATTTACCCAAATATTTAATTTTGAGGGCCATTTTCAACGAGTTGTAAATAACTCACTATTAGAAAATTTTCGTACATGAATATCGATTTTACTTTATACTTTCTCGTAATTGCCCCCGGGGACTATGAAATATTCTAAAGCAAAAACAAATATTTAATTAAATGTCGGTATAGAACCCGAGACCTCTTTTATGGTAGGCAAACGCACCGACTGTAACTCTGTTTATAAAACGGTTCATCGAAAGGGTACATTTTTTGTTTATCTTCGTATCTCTGCGTATTATTATCGCAAAAATATTTATTTTGCAATGTCCTTGAATAAAACGTGTAACTATTAGTAAGTTAGTTAATTAAGAAATGTTGCATATTAACTAATATTTATAGTGTTTTTGTTATTTTTTTAAGTGGTAGCCTTATCCTATTCATATTTCTAATTACATAAGTTATTAGGAATAACCAATATTGTTTTGTTTTAAAATAACGTGTATTTTTATATCTACGAGTACTATCTACCTGACAATAAAATATCTCGTTTGTATTTGCATAAATTTTATATCTTCATTTTCGGAGTCATTCTACCGAGAAAATTTGACCCTTTTCCCCTAGCATGATGACGCATATTTGACAAACGAATCAAAACCTTCAAGGCACAATAGCTCGTATGAAAGCGGAACCGAAACGAAAAACCTTTTCGACCTTATCTATGAAATAAAACTGTATTTACGTTTCAAAAATAACAAACTCCCGAGCGTTGTTAAGTTTCGATTGTTGTTTTTGACATAGCGCCCTATGTAGGCCCTAATTTGAATAATGATCACAGTTAAATAGAGGATAAACCACCCTTGAGCTGCATGAATTCTGAATCATTGGTTTCCCCTTACATCGATAGCGTATCGATTAAATTGAACGGAGGTTATTGGAGGTATATCCATATTAATCTGGGTGATTGCAATTAATGGGGATAATTTAATTTTGGACATATCTCGTTAGACCCTGTCCGGTGGATTGATTTGCGACGTTTAACAGTTTATTATCCATCAACTGGATCGAATTGATTGGATATAAACTTTGAAAAATAAAATATTTTAATAATTTTATATTTAAAAAAAGATTGCTTTGAAAAGTCGTTTTATTTTTGTGCATCGTTAATGAGACTTACTTTCTTAGTTTTTCAAAATCATATTGTTAAAATTCGAAAACATCGATTTATGAAATCGAAATTAATAGTACCTAATACCCAGATAAAACTGGTCGTTTTTATGGGTTTTTGGATAGTTCTAGTTTCCATAATAAACTATTCATCAATAAAGCAAAACTATTGATACACGTCGATGGTAAATATTTAAAATGCCATAATCCAGAGAGAAAATAAGGGCATACGTTTGTATGAAGAAAAGTTGGACCGCGTTTCCGCTTAGGATTAAACATTATTAACAGTTTCGGTATTTTTAAATAAAACCGTCTACTTTTTAATAAACATAAACGCACCCAAAACCCTATAAAATTATGACATTTAACTCATGCTTAATGGCCTGCCCTACGCGTATTTAGTCGCTCTTTAACCGCCAGCCCGGTTTTGACGTGAGTTTGACATTTAATTTGAAACCAAAATGCCTGATTGTTCGTGAAAGCGTATAAAAACTGTTCGGATAAAAAGAAAAAAAATATTATAACTTTTCTTTGATAAGTAGGAACCTAGGTACTTGTTTATATTTGAATTTCAAAACTTTGAATAATTAATATTCAAACATAGAATTATATTTGCAAATGTCAAACTCTGTTCTTCTCACAAACAGGGGTGCACTTTATTTAAGAATGCGATTTTCAAAAATGTATTGAATGTCAGTTGTATTATTTTAGGGTTACTAAAAATAAAGTTAAAATAAATAAATGGGTAGAATTTATAAGAAATTAAAGGAAAAGCTGATTGGGATCCATAATAAACGAATCTTGTTTGTAAACGTTCAAAAACAACCTTTTTTTATACAGAAAAAAAATAACAGCCTTTATTTTTTTGTATATGCATTCTCGGTGAATGCAGCCCTGGTTAACAATTAAAAAAATACACGCTCCTAACTTTTTTTCTACTTAATTAGTTGAAGATTTTACGATTAAGATTAACAATAAATATGCTCTTGGCAAAGTTCTTGATTTCGCTGAAAACCGCAAGTAAATTGGTTTAGTAGTTATTCGGTCAATCGAGGACACACATACAAATATATAGCCTTACCACAATAATAAAACTTATATTTTTAAATGGTCCATTTTTTCTCTCGATTCTTGCTTTTGTATTTTTAGTTCGTAAATTACGATGACAAATTAATAAAGAGCCGTTACAAACACATTATTTAACAATAAAATTGTATTACAACAACGGATTCTCAGACCGTTAAAATTTATGCCTCTGAGTTACGAAAAATTCCAGATACATTTTCATTATTTTTATAAACCTCTTAAATTACGATAGGTACCCTAAGCCCTAAGCTAAGTAAGAGTGAGCTTAATCCTAAATCCTTCTCTGGCAGTTCCCACTCATTTATAAAAATCAGTCGAGCGAATTCAAATGCGCCCTTATTTTATTTTAGAAATTATTACGTTTTTTATTGTTTAAAATCTCTCCAAAAACAAACAAAACCGCGCCGTCTCCCCGCTTCAGGTACGTTAAAACAGGGGATAAAATGCCTGACATACGATAGGTGAAAAAAATCCGGGTTTATGCGGAATGTACGGCGAAGACAAAAACTATCGGTAAAATTTAAGAGGAATCGCGGTTCTTACAATATATGTACAATATTAATGCTTAGAGCGGTGAACAATGAATCTGAAAGAGAAGTAAAATTGATACAGGACTTTCAAGATTTGATTTCAGTCAAGGAGGAACAAAAACAATTTTTGTAACGTTGCGTACAAGAACACAGGAAGCTCTATCTGGAATGTATAAAGTTAACATTGAAAATAAAATATGCAAAATAATGTTTTTTTTAACGCAGTAATAAATAATAAATATATTGAATTGGTGACTTGGCAAGGGGAAAAGAATCCGATGTTGGTTTTATAATTTCCCACAGCAAGGACAGCATTGGTACGCCAATTACGGTGAGATACACAAAGGTTAATCTGAGCAAGAATATCATGGGCATCTATACAGTTAGATATTAATTTGTGCAAGAATATCAAACCAACCAAAATCCCTCTGAATTCTAAACTAAAGATATGAAAGTACTCTAGACGATCATAATAGTTAATTATGAAAATATTTGATCCAATTCTAAATATTAACGATTTTAAAAATGTACTTTCCACTGATTCAATCCCCGTTATATGAATATTATAGATTCTATTATAGAAATAGATAAATTCAAGCAAGCTACGAAAAAATGATTTTTACAATGTTATTGCAATTTTTAGGCTTTTGAATGACTTGGATATTCACAAAATAAATCCACAGATTTAATTAATTCACAGAAATGTGACCAATGTGATTGTTGAATTTGAGTTTGGTGTCTTATTGCAATAATATTTTTTATTTATATAATTCAGGCCATGAAGAAAAAAAGATAGAAAGTTTGCGTCTTTGATTTCGCAAAAAAAAAATGCCCCTTATGGCTCGGGACACCTTAATGTACCTACATTAAAGCGAATGAAAGGCGGAATTACATACCGACGCGTTGTAGAAACTTCGAGTAGTATTATGTAGTTTTATCTCAATGAGTTTTACCTCAAATTCACCTAAAAGATTACATTTCAACAGCTTACTTACATCCTTGTTTGTCAACTCCATACTACCCTTCGTTACATTAGGGTCGGTACCAGGATTTTTCCGTCCTGCGTGTTTCAGTGTTGAATTATTTTGTATATTCAAACTACTATTTTTATCCCCCAATAAAATCTGAACCTCTGCTTTGGATTTAACCGATGCTGACACGATTTGAATTTTACGTTTTTCAGGTATGTGCGATATTACAATAGACAATCCTTTCGGTAGTGAGGCGAGTAATCCATCGGAAGTAATCAAATAGTTCGATTTGTAAAATATAACCGACTCTTTTTTAGTATTCGAAAATGTGAGTAATCGATTTATAACGGTAAAGTTTTTTCAATCCATAGACATAAAACTAAAATCAATGTTTGAAAGTTAGTGAGTAAGAAATAAGAAAATGCACGACGATATTTAGTGAAATCAGTATGCTATTTAAAAAATATTAAATACGTAGATTTAAAAACATATATTTATATATATATATATATCACACATAAATAATTATACATGCTCAGATGTATCATGGTTTCAGTAAGTCATAACTCAACATTACACATGTTTCTTTGCAAAAGTATTCGAAGTAGACATGCAACGCCATATTACTCTGATGTTTTAATTATTTATTTATTTATTTACAAACGACGTTACTTTTTTCACATCCAAAAATCTTCTTATGCATGCGCACCCGAATATTTAAACTGAAATAAATCTTCCGGTGTTCATAGAACTTGGTTGTGTAATTTTTTCAGTTTTAAACAAACAAATCTCTCCACAAATGTATAGTTTATGCTACGTTTTTGTTTTTTTATTGTGCGTTTTATAATATCAATTATATAGACATAAATTAATTTTATATTTACATAAATACGAAGTGTTTAAAACTGTCTGTACATTTTGTTATTTCTCTCTGTATATTTATGTCTTCTTTGTATATTCTCACATGTAAAAATGTTTTTTTTTTAATATATTGTTAATTGTCCTCGGCACGGGTAACCCCAGTGAGGTCACATTATTTTTATCATTAATCATTATTTATGATGTGAAACAAAATTCATGAATAAATAAATAATTTGTGCTCTCGTGAATTTTATTTTTTGTCTATGATTTTGCAAAATAGCACATCGCTTAGTTTGAATCAACGTTTTGCACATCTACCAATTCCATTAATCGACTAATACTACTAATACTAATGCTTGGTAAAACAACCGGTTATCTTAATACTTTATTGAATATTCGATTACTATTACGCATTCGCTTCACTATTAAGCTTATAAGATGCTTTTAATGGAAAATTCGAATTTGGCGTAAAATTTGATAAAAATATTCGGTCGTTTTTATCGCTTTACTGGAACCATTTTATTACTTTGAGATCAATTCCACATTTTTGGTGCTAGGAATAAAAATCATCTCTTGAGATAAACTTTTCTCCGTCTATTTGCCCTGTCAAATTTTTACAAGGTTCTTTCACAGTACTTATTATGTTGCAAATATTTTCATGATAAAAATCCATCGGCGCACGAGAGGATTTAGATTTCTGATAATAATAATCTTCCCGTTAAAATTGGCATTTACGTCGTAAGAATTTATGATTTATTAGCAATAAGTTCACACGAACGGGATTTTAGGACCAAGTATTCAAATTTTGCGCAAAACATCGTTCAAGCGTAAACTTCATATTCAGATCGTGAATACATTCAATAATAATTTTTGATGTTTGACGTGTATTTTTGTATTTGACCTGCGTTACGTTTGTATGTGCATTCATATTTATTTATTTAATCTAATATAAAATACAAATACATAGTTAACAAAAAGGTTTATACAATGGGTACGGTACATTAAATACATTTTTACTTTTATTTATGGATGTAGCCACTCCACTGGCCCACAGGCACGTTCCGGAGTGTCAGTGTATTATTTCTTTCATACATAATTGTACATACTTTCACATCAATTGTGTAAAAATTCAAAAGAAATAAAATAAAAAAAAACACACCTACATCGATAAAACGAAAAATGATTTTCAAGAAACTAAAATTATATTTTTATATATGAAACATATTGCTCAGCTTCCTGTCTAGTCTTTTTAGCAATCCATTTATGGACTCTAGCTTTGAAAATATTATTTTTCATTTTGTTAACCAATATGTCCTTGCTTAAAAAGTGGTATGGCTTAGAGGCCAGAAAAGTATAACATATGTACATATGTACACATAATATTTATATGCACGTGTAAGGACATAATATATCCGATATTTTAATTATCGTATTCAACGGAGGCCCTGTTGTACACAATAAATGGTGACACGTATTCAGAAGGTCCAATCTTTGTACATATTTTCTTCTTTACATAACGCGCAACAGCGGTACTTTATTTGCGCGGATGGATCTCACACAAGTACCGCAAGCTTTCATTCCAGCCATCATTGTGGCTCCTCTCCGAACACCTCCGATATAAAATGCAAGCGTTTCTGATTGCACGGACGAATTTGATTCTTTAACCCTAGTCTGTCGCACACGTTTCACATGTTGCATACGTGTTCGAATGAATTTTGTATAAATTGCTTCGTGGCCCGCTGGTCAGCGCCGTGGAAAATGGTCGATCTTGCGTTGGTTGCTGCAAAATCACCACTAATGAAAAGGACTCCTCGAGCTAATACACAATTCTACTGTCATTTTTCGGTTTCGGCCAAAAGCTGGCCGAAACCTGCGGTCGGTATGAGTCGGATTATACTCGGCTGTACTCGAGTGCCGCTTCTGGCTCCTGACGTCGTGACGCGGCCGCGTGATCTGTGACCTGTGACCTTTAGTTCGTTTCAACTTTCACATTACTAATAATATATTTAAAAATAGGGATATTGGATTGATATCCATTCCAATAATTAGTTATTGGATTGGCATTGTCCAACATAAAAAATAAAAACTACACTGATTTTGTGATTTATTAACTATGGTTATTAGTTGTAAGATCTTTCACATTCATATTTTTGTAATTCCTTTACAGTAAATAAGTTAACGTTCCTATAGCGTACATTTAAGAACTGTTATATCATATATAAGTTATATTTATAACATAACAAGGAACCATAAAACGCAAAAAATAAACAAATTTACTGATTAAATTTATGCGTTTTATTTCATTGTGTATTTTATTTATCACTTATTTTAATAAATTCGTTAGGTTTAACAAAAAAAACGCCTAATGTTGAGCGTTTTGAAGATACTTTAAAATAAGTCAAATAAATTTCGATTTATGTTTCGGCCGAAACTAAAACAGAAGCCCAACTTCGGTTTCAGCTGAAAATCTTGTTTCGGCCGGTCACTATATAGCAAAAAAACCCTCTAAATACAAAGTTTAAATAAATAAAGCCTTAGTTAAACTTGCACTTTAAGGTGCATAACTACAATTGTTAGGAACCTGGGCAGGTATCTAATTAGTTTAAATTTTAATATTAATACTAAATAAATAATAATAAAATATCTTGTGGAAAACTTCATTTACCTTTCTGATCGTGGTCTTTCACTTCGCTCTTCTCGGGAGAAAACCCTGTCCATTCCTCGACATAGCACATCATTTTTCAGCTATTCCTTTTCCGTCCAAGCCGCTAGACTTTAGAATGAGCTACCTCTTCATATAAAAAATGCACCTTCTCTAGCCATTTTTAAGAAACGCCTGAAACATTATTATATTTATTTATTTATTTATTTAACTTTTTGTACATAATGTTATTTGTACATTGGTGGGCTTATTGCCAAATGGCAATTTCTTCCAACCAACCGATAAAATAAAAGTTTTATTTTTATTATTCAAGTTACAGAACATATTCAATAGAGAAAAAAAAAAGAATAAAAATTTAAAGATATATAAAAATAGAAATAAACGTATTTGTTTATAAATTACCTTAAATCGAAACTATTACTCAATGGGAAAAAGGAAAAAAGAGGAAAGAGGAAAAAGGAAAGGAGGAGATATTAAGGAAGAGAAAGGAGATGTTTCTTCAGACGTGATTTAAACAGAGATAATGTAGTAACATCTTTGATGGTGGATGGGAGATGATTCCACAGTCGAGCCGCATGGACACTATATGAGTTAGAGAAGAAAGAGGAATTGTGTATGGGTATTAAAAGAGTGCCTTGAGAATGAAAACGAAGAGGTAAACCATGAACTGATAAGCGTTGAAATTTTTCACACAGGTATATAGGAGCGTTAGGACTATGAAGTACATTGAACAGAAGTGAGAGGGAGTGATAGTCTCTCCGCTGTCTAATTTTGAGCCATTTCAGTTGCCTACGATAATCAGAAATGTGGTCATATTTCCTAAGACCAAAAATGTACCTTATGCATGTATTCTGAAGTCGTTCAAGTTTATCGAGTTGCTCACGCCTGAAACATTATTATATTTATTTATTTATTTATTTATTTATTTAACTTTTTGTACATAATGTTATTTGTACATTGGTGGGCTTATTGCCAAATGGCAATTTCTTCCAACCAACCGATAAAATAAAAGTTTTATTTTTATTATTCAAGTTACAGAACATATTCAATAGAGAAAAAAAAAAGAATAAAAATTTAAAGATATATAAAAATAGAAATAAACGTATTTGTTTATAAATTACCTTAAATCGAAACTATTACTCAATGGGAAAAAGGAAAAAAGAGGAAAGAGGAAAAAGGAAAGGAGGAGATATTAAGGAAGAGAAAGGAGATGTTTCTTCAGACGTGATTTAAACAGAGATAATGTAGTAACATCTTTGATGGTGGATGGGAGATGATTCCACAGTCGAGCCGCATGGACACTATATGAGTTAGAGAAGAAAGAGGAATTGTGTATGGGTATTAAAAGAGTGCCTTGAGAATGAGAACGAAGAGGTAAACCATGAACTGATAAGCGTTGAAATTTTTCACACAGGTATATAGGAGCGTTAGGACTATGAAGTACATTGAACAGAAGTGAGAGAGAGTGATAGTCTCTCCGCTGTCTAATTTTGAGCCATTTCAGTTGCCTACGATAATCAGAAATGTGGTCATATTTCCTAAGACCAAAAATGTACCTTATGCATGTATTCTGAAGTCGTTCAAGTTTATCGAGTTGCTCACAGCTTAAATCAGTCATGGAAACATCAGCGTAATCTAGAATGGGTAGTAGTAATGCTTGTACAAGAGTGCATTTAGTACTAATGGGTAAGAATTTTCGCAACCTTCTAAGTGAGTGTAGACTGAAAAATATTTTGCGGCTTAATTCATTAGTATGAGCTCGCCAGCAGAGATGTTCATCCATCCATGTTCATCCATATTATATATCCCCAGAATCCTGAATCCTGAGTTTTACTGATTTTTTTTCTCTCTTTTTCTTAAATATGTATTTTTATCCCTTTTTTTCTTTCCTTGATTCCTGTTTCTCTCTCCTTCCAAACACACTATCTGATCCCACATTCCCCATCTTTTACATTTATAACATTATGTATTTTATTTTTTTATTAAAGTTTATATGTACAAGCCCTGTCTCCCAATTAAGAAACAACTGTTATTTTTAATTAATTAGGTTTTTTTTAATTTCATGTACATACATGGTACATACCTATCTTTTGGTAGATATTGACGTTTTTTTTAGTCCAAAATTTTGACCGTTTTTTTTTTTTACCAATCTAATTTTCGGTTGGCTGAAAGATATTGCTTTTAACAATAATTCCGCCAAAGCAATTATTCTTTGTACTTGAAGTTTTAAATAAATAATCATAAATAAATAAATATTGAAAATAGAGCTTTTATTTATTAATCCAGCAACTGGAAGACAAACAATGAACTTTTGATTACACGCAAAGGGAAAAATAATTTTCATATTCTTTTATCAATGAATATGTGATATATTCTGATATTCTGAGAATAGAGATAATTTCCAATCTAGTAAACATTTTCGATATGAAATGATTTCAACCTTATCGTAATAATACGCCGCCGTCTGCGAATTATGATATTACTCTAAGGAAATACCTTATTTTGTGATTATTATTATTGGGAATCTACCTTTTTAGGTATACATAGCACCATTGACATATTATTATATAAATATGTCAATGGATGGCACAAAATAATGTCATGTCTTTATTAACCAAAACATAAAATATACTTATTCGCAATGAAACTATCAATCAACAATCAGCATATTTCAGATAGACGAGATTTTTAACAAGCTTTTATGGAAGTCTAGACATTTACCTACAGGTACATAAAAGTTTATATAAGTACCTACATATAGGTACATATAAGTTTTCTGTGGTTTTGCGAACATCCTCTCTGTTTCAGTAGTTGACAACAGAAAATTATTACTAATAATCTATCAAAGCATCTCAAACAGCATTATTCGTAACTTCGCAATAATGTAGATATATTTTACATTATTTTAATACAAAACTTGTATAAAAATTTATTAAAAATACCATAATGACATTTAGGATTATTTTCATTTTGATTGAAATGTCAACACAAAGCACCGCACCGTGACAATTTTTACTACTAATGAATATTGCCAAAATAGGCCACGTTGAGGGCCACGTCGCGTCGAGCGCCACGTATCCTATATCATAAATCAACTGTATAATATTAAAGAAAAATAGACCTTAGGAAAACATGTTCGAAATTCTATTTTTCAAATTAATAATCTTCAAATAATATTTGCAATATGCAAGCTAACTTAAGAAAGGAAAAACAGCAACAGGATTTTAAGAATTTAAATGCAGTATTCATGTGTATTTGCATGCAGAAATAAGCGGATGTAATCTGCCAGTTTCTCAGTTTACTGCCAACGAAATTCTTCAATAATCCCTGTTTTATGTGTGCGTAACAATAAGCTTTCATAAAAAATCGTTCTAGTGCGCCTACTAACACAAACGGAATTTGTGTGTTTACTTTTTTCACCTCTATAGGTAAACTATCACATTAACAAAGGATTATTAAACATTCGAACCCACGAATGGAAAGAAAAAATATGAAACGATTCTCCATTCCTATCCCTAGACACCGAAAGTCAGATCTATCCAATTTGATTGACTCACTGCCAACAGCCACGTCGAATTTGTTAATTAGGGCCAGATCAAATTCTTGCACCTAAAATATTGTTTACATCGTTACAAATTTTTCTTACAAGTATTAGGGATTTATTTGCTTTTTCTAAAGTTAATGGGCAGTTATTTATTGTAAATACAGTTGTTTACACTGAATTTCGGTGATATATGTTATTTATATGTTTTAGTTGCTTGTAATATTTTTATATATATATCAGATATCGCGATTTAACTTATGCTCTAACGTAAAACCTGTGAATTTTCAAAATATTTTATGGCGTTCGTGAATCTTTCGTTGGTACAACGTCGAATTGAGGTATTTTTATTTGTAAATAAACATCCATAACATGCGTATTGTGTTTTGTACATTCCATGGCAGACTTACTTCTCAAATTTCTATTTTGAAGAACTTAAATCCCGCATAAAAGACGCATATATGTAAGATAAGAATGAACACAAAGTAAATAGCACGCGAAGTAGACTTGGGAAGAAAATCAGTCTTACGTCTCAGGTATCTCCTTATTTTAGTAATATGGTTCACTACGGAAAAAAACCCCTTGAAAATAATTTTTGTTGACTAAATTGGGAATAAAGCCCAGAATCTTGTGAATAACATACCATACGAACAACTCTTATTTATTAGCATTGTTTCTTAATAATTTGCTTTAAAAATTTTATGTTTTATAAGGCAACGTTTTATTTGTACTTCTTTTATATGAAATACCAAATTTTCTCGTTCAAAATAATGTGAGTTCTTATTTGATGATATTTGCTGGCAAGCTTTTGCCGTGGGTAAATAAAACTTTAGTCATTTCAAAAGCTTTCCATTCATTTCAAATCGTACAAATTTTATTATACCTTATTTACATAACTCGACACTTTCATGGAGTATAAATACATATTATTCCGCTATAGAAGTACGGTAGATAACAAATGACAGTGTCTGGTGTTCGACGATTTTACTGTTGGTGAAAATAAGATTTATCGTATTCCGTAGAATCGATAATGTTAAACGACCATGTATGTAAAACGTTGCATGTAAAACGTCAAAAATCTATGTCGCAATATCGTTTTTGAATTACAGTGAAACTTCTATCTATCGTTCCTCGAATAATCGTTTTCCCGGATGTGTTGTTTATATCTTCCAACTCTGAAATAATTTCCCATAAAACATCCAAAAATTGATCGCATCGATCGTTTCTCTATCCACCATTTTACCGCATTCATCGTTTGAATTACGATGCGTATTCGACATATTTTAATATTTTGTGTATGTTCTAATGCCCAGAACGTTCGAAAGAGAAAGAGAGATATAATGACAATTAGAACAAGTTGAGGTTTCTGAAGATGATTGGCTAAGACTTGAATTTCAACAATTTTGTCACAATTGACGACAATATCCCAACGTGTGGGATAGAAACTATCGAAAGCTGGTGTGACGCAATGTTGAAGGAGACAGCTGAAGAGGTCGATATTGATGAAGATAAGCCGCCGCCTGTACCTTCATTTCCAGAAGCATGCACTATCTTCGAAAGATTAAAAACATTCTACTTACATTCAATAACTGATGCCAAAAAAAATATTATTTGCAAAGCCGAAAATATAGTGTTCACTTACGGGAATAAAACAGGAAAAAAACAAAAGTCGATGAAAGATTATTTCCAATGCAATATACTTAATATTTTTTTTGTTTTTGTTCTGCTTTCTAATTTTATTTAAATACATTTATTTACACCTGAAACTTTTATCTTTTATAGAATTTTAACCTGCCAATGGTAATGCAGATCGCCAGGGCGGTATCTTTACTCGATCTTATCTCCTTGTGCATAGACCTCTTATTCCCGCATTCATAGTTTATTTCAAGAAGTCCCTTTAAAAACGATAGATAGAGGTTCCACTGTATTTTCTTTACTTCGTAATGTGGTGGTTAGCGCATTTGAATATCTTGCATAAGGTT
The DNA here is from genome assembly GCF_059751315.1 of Micrasema longulum. Classification (NCBI taxonomy): domain Eukaryota; kingdom Metazoa; phylum Arthropoda; class Insecta; order Trichoptera; family Brachycentridae; genus Micrasema; species Micrasema longulum. The sequence goes on along the minus strand of NW_028280236.1, from coordinate 17,608 downwards.
CCGGATTCGGTTTCTAACAATATTGATATAATCTAAACATCACATTTATTTACAAAGTTGTTTTTTCGCTACAAAACTTCATAGTCCTTAAACTGGCATGAGACTGATCATTTTGCCTTCATGTAATAAATGATCGATGTAAGCTGCGATTGATTTACTGACCATGTGCTCACAATCATTACGAATAGACGCAGATAACATTTTAGTACAATTAAGTAGTTAATGTATGTACTGTACATTTAAAAATAACATACGTAATTAAATTATTAAATCACTACTAGAAACATCTTATTTCTTAACCAAAATTGTCCTTTTAACACAACAAAACGAATGCGTGACGTAATAAGACAACATGCAAATTACTATTCTAAGTAATATTGTTATGTCCAGATTGTACTGGTCTTCAAAGTTTATAGTTAAGTTCCAACTCCAAACTTCTACTGTGTAAATTTGGCATAATAATACTATTTGCTTAATGTCTTATCTTGGTAAATGTCTCTTGGAAATGTAAATACCTAGGGAAATACTAGTGAATATATTTGTGTAAGTATGTACGTTTGCGTTCATTAACTGTAATTATTCAAAATGAATCCGATTTACAGCTTTTATTTCGTGTACTTGATCTGAATTGTAATTTTCTTGAGGCGTTCATTGTTCCGGTAAACATATTCATAATATATAATGTAGGCATGGACAATGAACAACCTCTTTCTAGTCTGGGCCAGATTGCCAATTTTCTTTCGAGTTGCAGGCTGGAATTTGTAAAAACGCTTGTGTGTAATGGCCCTTAGTTATAAGCTATATCTTGATACTACTGAATAAGACATGGTATCTTTTGGTCATAATAATAAAGGATTAAGAACCCTTTTCGTCAAAAATATTAACCAAAAAAACTTCCATAAATCACACACACGTTCGATTTTTTCAATTTATGAACGAATTTTGATGTGATCAAAACTTCACATTTCTGCAAGCCGGATCAAAACTTCACACGGGCCGAGGGGTTGCTTACATGTACTACGAACAGTTAGATGCTGCAAAAATGCGTCATCCCATCATATCGTATTAGTGTATTAAAATAAATCAACAGTGTAACAATAAAATATTTTTAAAAGCTACGAATCACCTGTTTATTGACTGTAATTTTCTTTCATTAGAAAACATCATAATCTTATTATTATTATTTTAATTTTAAGCGAGCAGCTTAAAGCTGATACGCTTAAATCTATTTTAACGAAAGCTAGTTGTTAGCGCACTTCAACTTTTCCGAAACAAATCTGGTCCATTTTTGAACCCATTGAGACTACACATTGAGATCAGCTCTTGTGGCCGCTTATTCCAACCATCAAGAACCCTATTGCTCAGGAAATGCTTCCGTGGATTTAGATTGAATCTCGTTTTCTCCAGTCTTAGACTGTGGCCTCGAAGACAAGATATATATTGTTTATGTTGTTTTATAAATCGGTTTGTGGTCATGTGGCTAGTGTCTCGGACTCACGGACCAAAGGTCTGTGGTTCGAATCCCACTCTACCCAAACTTGATTCCATTTTCTAAAAGTGAATTATTTACAACTCGTTGAAAATAGCCCTCAAAATTAGATATTTGGGTGAATCATAAGAACGCAAATATTTTTTATTTTTTTTAAATGTTATTTTCCCATACTAAAACTAATTATATAAAAATATGTTCAGTAATAGAAGAATTCAAACAAAATTAACATGCAAAAATGTAGTAAATTTATGTGTACACGACAAGGCAATCTAAAATTTATTTGAATTTTTACTTTTTCCACCACATTTTTTTCTGCAAGATTTTTATTGGAAATAACGAAAAACATTGTCATATAACTCACTAGAATATGTGTAAAATATATATTTTTGAAATAACAGTAACAGTCGGACAATAATAATATTGTCTGACTTCTCATCTTGTGGTTCGTTAAGCTAAGCGTGAAAAAAATTATGATTGATAACATTGTAATTATTTTCCTATCCGTAGCCAGTAGTATATAGACCACTGAATTAGCGCTCCAATTCCAGCGTATCTTGATCTTTTTTGTATCATGGAAGATAAGGTGATCAGCTTCAGGTATCGGTCCAGGGCTGGTATTCCGAACCCAATTATAGCGCGGTATAGTGCGTTTTTACGTTCTAAATACGCATTATAGCGCGCTGTAAACGCGTTCAAAATACCAGCCCAGGGGTGCTATCCTGAACCACTCTCGTGGCACGAGAAAATAGTTTTTATCGTATATTTTGTATGTAAATACACAAGATAATACGGCCACGAGAGCGTTTGAAATACCGACCCAGGAACAATAAAATATTGCAATGTAAAACCACAATTAAATCAACGCTTCATTTATTTATTAAGGAAATCAGAGTCTTAATGTACAAGGTACAAAAGAACAATTTAAAAAAATAAGACCAATTATAGATTTCACACTAATTTATTATGAATGCAGGAGGAGAGGGGAAAAATAATTGAATTCTAAAAAAGTAAAAATATGGATATTAAATAAAAAGTACATAAAAGGGAGAAGACATTGTATAGCTCCAACTCTACTTTCCTCCCTCTCTCTCTGCTTCCATGAACATTTATATTTCTTTGTAAAAATTCAAAACCAATAATAATTAATTAGATGCAGGTAGTAGATGTACATATGAATGAGTATAAATTATGAGTTGAAATTAAAAATGAAAACTAAAAAGTTAAAATTGAAGTTAAAATTGAAGCATTCCAACCTTCTCGGGAATCGAACCTGAGATCTCAAGCATGGTTGGCGAATGCGCCAACTACTAGAATATAAGACCGACTTATGCCCTCTAAATTCCTCTTTCAAGATTTCACCTGAGAATAGCTAATCAAGTCGAAAACACTCGTTCAAGGTTCGGTCATATTTCTCACACATAACTTTGTTCCTCATCAGCCTGAAAATAGACTAAACAAATGGATTCTATATCACATTATAAATTATAACATAATATTCAGCTCATCAATAATTAACATATTACAACAGAGATGAAAAACATTAAAGAGAAGGTAATATAGAAGTCTAGGCATCTACAGGGCTTATGATCTGTCAATGGCTGGTTTAAGTGGCCACTTTACACACTGTGTAACATTCACCATTCTGCCTATATTTGAACATCTATATTCCTTCAATTCTTTCATCTGTTGATGTTTGTGAAGTTAAAGAGCTGAAATGACCTTTATTTATGCAGATGAGATTCATCTAATTGAATTATTTCACCTACATATTAGGCAACGCCTGAAAATGTTATTTTTTCAATTTCTATACTTCTCCATGGACCAGGTAATTTATCAACAATATTTTGAGTTTGTCCAAATTTTTGTAGACAAGTACTGGATTCAACTCCCTGGGGAGCTGTTTATATTAACATATTACTACAGAGATATTCAATTAGATGAATCTCACCTGCATAAATAAAGGTTTCAGCTCTTTAACTTCACAAACATCAACAGATGAAAAAATTGAAGGAATATAGATGTTCAAATATAGGCAAAATGGTGAATGTTACACAGTGTGTAAAGTGGCCACTTAAAACAGCCATTGACAGGTCATAAGCCCTGTAGATGCCTAGACTTCTATATTACCTTCTCTTTAATGTTTTTCATCTGTGTTGTAATACGAGAATGTTAATACAAACAGCTCCCCAGGGAGTTGAATCCAGTCCTTGTCTACAAAAATTTGGAAAAACTCAAAATATTGTTCATCAATAATTTGTTGATCTAATTCATATATTTTATCGTCCTCAAATTGAGGTTTGTTGTATAAGCTCAGTACTTTTTGCATTTAAACAAATTTCGGTACCTAACTATAAGCGATTTTCCCACGGGGATATTTCTAACTAAATTTAGTTTACGGAAAGACAAATTTGTTGTTTCCAAGTGTCAGTTTCCACGCTACAAGAGGAATTCTGCATTATTTACCGTGTTAGTCCTTTAAATAGGAATAATTATTGTACTAATAAAGCAGAGATATTGCGCTGTGGGCTTATAATGTTAAACATCAACAGGACATGTTGAATATTATGTACTCAAGTACTTACACCCTACATAATTACATATCATGTCTCTTGTAAATTGACGATTGTTTTCAAGCCCGGAAATATTATTTTTGTCTACGTCTACCGAGAATATTATTTAATTCTAACAGCAATTTAACACAATTTTATCGAAATTTTAAATGATCAAACCTGTTTTATAATTTTACCACATCTCTTATAATAAGTGACAAGGTGACAATCGAAAAATCTAAAAAATGTGACATTTTAATTTTGTTTTGTAATTTTATATTGGTTCGAGTAATGTTATCAGCTATGACTGAGGTATTCAAAATTATTAGATTTTATTTTTTAATGTATTTTGTTATTATTTTTGATAAATGACCATGTCATTCCATATTATGTAAAATATTGAGTTGTCTACATATACACAAGGTTTTAAATTAATCATTAATTGTAATTATTAATTAAGAACCGGATTGTGGTCCTGTGGCTAGTGTCGCGGATTCACGGATCAGAGGTCCTTGGTTCGAACCCTGCTCTACCACAACTTGGTTCCCATTTTTTCATAGGGAGTTATTTACAACCCGTTTAAAGTAAACCCCAAAATTGAAATATTTGTGTAAATCATAAGGACGCAAATATTTGTTTTTTCAACAATGTTTTGAGTTTAAATTTGAATTTTTTTTAGACAATGACTGGATTCAACGCTCTAGGGATCTATTAATATTGACATATTACAACAGAGATAAAGAATTTTAGAGAAGGGAATAGAAGTAAAGTCATCTACAGAGTTTATGGCCTGTCATTGGCTGGTTTAAGTAGCCACTTTACACACTGTAACATTTACCATTCTGCATATATTTAAACATCCATATTTCTTCGAATCTTCCATCTATCGACGTTTGTGAAGTTAAAAAGCTGAAGTTCTTCATCTCTGTTGTAATATGTTAATATAAACAGCTCCCTAGGGGGTTGAATCCAGTCTTTGTTATCCAGTATTTATTATAAGAAATTGTATTTACCATCGTTAGAATTGACTCCATAAGTCCGTCAAATAAATAAAAAAAAAAAAAAAAAACGTCAACAGATAGAAGATTTGAAGGAATATAGATTATATAGGCAGAATGGTGAATGTTACACAGTGTGTAAATTGGCCACTTAAACCAGCCAATGACAGGTCATTAGCCTTGTGGGTGCCTAGACTTCATTATTCCCCTCTTTAATTTTTTTTTTTTATATCTGTTGTAATGTTTTTTTTTTTTAGTAATTTATTCTTTATGTCTATCTCTAGGATATTTCAGTACCAAGAAAATATAGTTCTAACCATGATTGTTTTCTTGCAGTATACCTGTCTCCATGAGAACCAGTTCCATTACTTGTGTGAGGAAGCTGGTGGGGCTGTTTCCCTTCCGAAGGCCCGAGGAGATGATGCTTGGAAGGTTTACTTCGATGAAGCCCCAGAAGAGATTGTGGACGAGTTCGCCATGAGATATGGAATCGAGTCTATTTATCAAGCCATGACGTAAGTCCTAAAAAATATTTTATTGTAAACTTGATAACTTTTTTATGCAAATATAATATCGTGTTCTGCGAAGGACACAACGAACAGTTATGTTATCATCATTATAACGATCAGGTGATTGATAAGAAAGTCAACAGTGGAAATGAAATATTCCTAACCCCACGTGTTTAAATAAACAAAATGATAGTACAATTGAAATCAATAGAAAAAGAATATGTATATAAAAACGTAAGAATCACTCCAAAATATTAGGTATATACAGAGTTTTTTTTGTTAATGAAAAAAATAACAAAAACTTTATTTGGCTCTTCAAGGCTGCTAAATTTATTTATTTAAGCTTTTTGTATGTAATGCTATTTGTACATTGGTGGGCTTATTGCCAAATGGCAATTTTATCCAACCAACCAATAAAATAATAGTTTTATTTTTATAATTCAAGTTACAAAACATATTCAATAGAAAATAAAGATTAAAAAGCTAAAGATATATAAAAATATAAATAAACGTATTTGTTTATAAATTACCTTTAATCAAAAATATTACTCAATAGGAAAAAGGATAAAAGAGGAAAAGGGGAGAGATTAAGGAAGAAAAAGGAGATGTTTCTTCAGACGTGATTTAAATAGAGATAATGTAGCAACATTTTTTATGGTAGATGGGAGATGATTCCACAGTCGAGCCGCATGGACACTATATGAGTTAGAGAAGAAAGAGGAATTGTGGATGTGGTAGAACGAAGAGGTAAACCGTGAACTGATAAGCGTTAAAATCTTTCACGCAGGTATATAGGAGCGTTAGGGCTATGAAGTACATTGAACAGAAGTGAAAGGGAGTGATTGTAAAAATTAGTTTAAAGGGTGCTTAACATTTTAATTTTTAAAAAACGAGTTGAATATAAATTGTATCTTTTTTTCAGACACTTCCACTGCCTTTCTACCAAGTATCTGTGTGCCGGAGTACCAGCAGTGATGAGCACACTTCTGGCCAATATCAACGCCTACTATGCTCACACTACTGCATCATCAGCTGTGTCTGCCAGTGATCGCTTTGCTGCTTCCAACTTTGGAGTATGTCCATTGCATAATTTAACATGGCGATTTTGGAATAAAAAAATATATTTAATTAATTCATTTCTGCCTCGGTACAGGCTAATTTATTTAGTCAGTTAATTGCGAAACAAACGTCTGGCTAAAAATAACAGTATTCAATTAAATAAATCATTTTCATGTTTTTTGTTTCATTGCCAATAAAATCTGTATTTTTTTAATGGATCATACTTATAAACCCGGTATAAAATTGCTCCTAGGCGTAGTGGTAAAATAAGGATCGAAATACCATCTATATTATTGTAGAATAAGAATGGAATTACCTCCGTTATTTTACCACTATGCTATGGCGTAACTTTATACCAGCTTTATAAGTAAAAACTCTTTTTTCAGTCTTTTTCTTAGTTATAATACAATATAATTAAGTATTCCTTTTATTCTTAAATATAGGTGTAAGCATATACAAACATAACAGATAATAAAAAACCTTGACAGGATTCTCAATAAGCAATAAATAAAACAAAAAAAGAAACAAAACAAATAATAAAAAAAAACATAATATTTCAAAAGTTAAAAAAGGAAAAATGTTTTTATAATGTATTTTCACCATCTTAATTTGGAGGCAAAAGCAGATGGTGTATATATTTATTACCAATAACTAATATTAATATCTCGTTAAAAACCAGAAAAATAGCAATGAGAATAATAATATTATGGTATACTAAGATTAACCCTTATTATGGCAACCAATGAAATAGTCGTATGTTTTATTTTAATCTCCTCTGTTCTGATCAATTAAGCTTACAGTGCATGTGAAACATCGATATACATATAAAATACATAGACATGCCCTATAGAGTAAAATATTTTTAAAAGTAGTGACACGAAAACATATCCATGGTTACTTAGTTCTGTTTAATTATAAACCAGGGCTGCATTCAACGAGGATGCACGTGCTACCAAAAGTTGAAGGATACTAATTTTTAGTATTGATAAAAAGTCAGTATTTTAACGTTAACAATCAAAATTCGTTTTTGGTGGATCCCAATCAGGTTCATTCCTTAAATTCCTTTTAATTTCGACCGATTTATTTCTTTTCATTGGATTTTGGGGAATACAAAAATAATATAGACTCGCGTTTATTACACTTAAACGCATTCCCATTAGTGCATCACTGTAACTAAGAGCTTCGCAATTGCGCCGCTAGGCGCAGTTTGACGTTTACAAAAAATAATATTTATATCTGAATATTAATTGTTTTGAGCTTTGTTAATCACTCATAAACAAATATTTATCAAATAAAAGTTAAACAATCCTTTTTATAACGTTTATCCGAAAGGTTTTACGCGTTTACATGACACAAATACGGATTTTTGTTTCGATTCTAAACGTCACGCCTAGCGGGGGCGGTCGAAGAACGACTAAATACGCGTTGGGCATGACCGAGCGTTTGGGCATGAGTTAAGTGTCTTCATTTTTGAGGACTAAGAGTATGTCTATGTATTAATATACCAATGATGTCAAAAGATTTTTTTTATAATTATTTTTAAAAATATTTTTTACCACACAATTTTTTCATAGCCCTTTTTAACGAACATTGATGTATTTAAACTTTTGATTTAAATGCAATAATATCCTGTACAGTGAATAAAACATACAAATAACAATATACTTTCCGTATGTATTTTGGGCAATGTCATTTTTTGGGACAAATAAAAATATGTATTTATTTATAGAAATCGGCAGTATTACATAAAAATGACATCCTATTTCAAGAAAAACTTATAATTACGTGAAATAAACAACAATCATGCAAAATAAACTTACCTTTATTGGAAAATAATGCAGATTGCAACTATCTCACCTTTCCCTATTGTTTTAATTACCAAATTACTCGAGCCTGCATCAAGTTCTAACTTAACAATATTTAAAAGGACAGTCACGGGCGTCTTCCATTATTTCTTGTTTAACTAATAATATTTTAAAGATTTATGTTGAATATTATTTTCGTTTTCTTCTGTTGATTGTTTTATTGTTGATTTTCAGAAAGAGAAGTTTGTCAAATTGTTGGATCAACTTCACAATTCCTTAAGGATCGACTTGTCCATGTATCGCAATAACTTCCCTGCTTCGAGTCAAGAAAAATTGATGGATCTGAAGAGTACGGTGGACCTCTTAACCAGCATCACTTTCTTTAGAATGAAGGTACGAACAATTCAGATTATGATTTGATATATTGGTTGTTAACATAAGTTGTGTCCATTTTTTTCCAAATAAAGAAAACATGAGGACACAACAAAAAAAATACAATAAATTTTATAATAATATATTCTCCTTCACGTGGAATAAAGAATAGTCCAGAAACCGCATACACGCATCAAACAGAAGGCGATTAAACTACTCCTAAAGGAGTAGTTTTACGTTTTGACTATTAGGTTGTTTGTAGACCTCGCTCAGTGCGCAACTCCCGATTTGAATTCAACTATGCCGAGTTGTGTCGTTTTAAAGTGTAGAAATACTGTTGGAATCAAAAAGAAACAGAATAGGATCACATTTCGTATGTACGTAGCAAACGCATGTGTAAGTAGCAAATGCATTACTTACAAATTTAATTACTTTTCCATCTGTCAGATTGTCAAATAAAAACAAAATGGACATTTTTGTTAGTGTTGCCAGGGTAGTCAAATCGAAAATTGGACCTCTCGGATTAAATAACGCTATAATGGACATTTGACCGACATTATCATTAAAACATATTGGCATAAAATATTATTTAACATGACATAAAAATATCCGCTTTAAGTAAAATAAAATTTGTTTTTTTTAGCTCAAAAGTTCATTAATTCAATTACTCTTATTAAATGACCCTTTACTTATCTATTATGTTGTGTCAATCAATGCTTCCGCGTGTACAATAAAATATTAGAAAAATTAACAAATTGCTTTTTTTATATAAAATTATCTTACATTTATGTTCTGATTATATATTTCGCGATCTGGCAACATTGCGCGTTGACTACGCACACGCGCGGGGGGATTTTTTAGCACAGTCCGATGTATTTAAATATGATTCTTCGCTTCTTCTGGACTATTCTTAATTATATGCTCCTTCATTATTTTACAACAAATTAATTCTTAGCATCTTCACCGTACACTGAACAAATATCGCGACCAGCTTTGGCAGTTTTATTTTGTTTGAACGTGACCAGAAGGTGTCGAAAATGCTCACTTTCGTCTACTTGACGTTCCATGATGATGGCTTATAATCGAAAAAAATATATGTGTAACATAAAAGCGAACACAATATCTTGCAATCAGAAATTTTCTTTCGAATGATACATAACCTTTACCCATAGAATTAAGAATAGTCCAGAAACCGCATACGCACATCAAAAAGAAGGCGACTCAACTACTCATAAACGAGTAGGTTTACGTTTTGACCCATTAGTTTCTTTGTAGACGTCGCTCAGTACGCAACTCCTGATTTGAATTCAACTATGCCGTGTTGTGTCCTTTTAAAGTGAAGAAATACTGTGTAATTAGCTAATGAATGTGTATATAACAAACGCATTACTTAAAAAATAAATTATTTTTCCATCTGTCAGATTGTCGAAAAAACAAAATGGAAATTTCGTTAGTGTTGCCAGGGTAGTACATTTTTTTACCCTATTTTGCTCATCTAATGAGAGAATTAATGAAAATTGAATCTCGAATTAAACAACTCTGTGGTGGACGTTTGACCGACATTATCTTCAAAACATCAAATATTATTTGACATGATATAAAAATATTCGTTTCATGTCAAATAAAATTCGTTTTATATTTTAAGTTCAAAGTTCATTAATTCAATTACTCCTATTAAATGACCCTTTTCTTACCTACTCTGCTGTGTCAATCAATGTTTCCGCGTGCACAATAAAATTTTAGAGAAATTAACAGATTTCTTTTTTTACGTTACATTTGTGTTATGGTTATATTCTTCGCGATCTGACAATGGCTATTCTTAATTCTATGTCTTTACCATTTTTTTACGTTTGTTCTCATTTTTGAATTTGGAAAAAATATTGTTTTTTAAAAAACTTATTTTTATTTTAGGTACAAGAACTTAGCAGCCCACCGAGAGCATCTACAGTTGTCAAGGACTGTGTCAAAGCTTGCTTGCGTTCGACGTATCAATTCCTCTTTGAGAACTGCTATGAACTTTACAATAGAGAATTCCAGGTAAAGCAGCTTATGCTTTTGAAATAATGTCTTTATTCTGTATAATATTTTCCAGTTGGAAAATACGTGTTAGAATGTGAACAGGCTTGTCAGTCAAATATACGAATAGGGGTGGAAATACATGGGTTCAACTAGAGCCACATTCTATATTTGCATATATCGTCAGAAAAAAATCTCTAAATTACAAAGTTTTTTTTAATGTTTTATTTTTATTTTTTATTCATATGAAGATTCATATGACATAAAAAAGAACGCATCCCTAACTCTATGAGGCCTGTGTTGAGTTGGGATACAACATAATTAAAAGTGGAAGCATGCATATTATTAAAGAATACCTACTATAATATAATATATTATAATACTAATATTTTATTATTTTATTTGATTTTTACATTTATTTTTAATTTTTACTGAATGTGTGCTATAATTTTTGTTTCTAAATCTTGGGTAAAAAGTACTGTATTTATTAATTTATTTATGCTTTATTATGTTAGTTCATAAAATCTTGTACGCGTTTTTTATGAAACAGTGCTTTATGATTTTATTGTTATATTAATATTTTTAAATAATTTATCATTTCATTTGATTTTTACATTTATTTTAAAAGTTATTTATATTTCTTTTGAATGAGTTGTATAATTTTTAGGTTTTATTTTTATTTCTAAATCTTGGGTTAAAAGTATTGTATGCGTTAATTAAACCAAATATGTTTATATTATATTTTTTGTAAAGGGCATTTTTGCCGTTTATATCAATAAAATAAAAACAAAAACATACATTTTAATAAACATCTGGATAACACGCTTAGTAGTACTATGGTATATATAAATCTAAGCAATGTCTCGCAGCTGTCTCCTACAATGGTCTCTTCCCTTAAACAAAATCCAAAATTGTACACTTCTCCTGAAAATGGTTTTTATTTTGGAGAACTTAATTTGTTCATCCGGGACATTAAACATTCTTGGTGCCACAAAAGAGAAATTTATCTGAGCGAAAGTCGTACGTGTTTTTGGTAATAAGTAATTCAAATTACAGGAAGACCTGGTACGAGCGTTCTGCTGGGATGTCCTCTTGTAACGACATGACCGGAAATGTGTCAATAGCTCTTTTAAAAAAATATATTTTCCAGTACCTTCATAAATTGAAACAATGTCTCAGGTGGGACAGATCGAAGCATTTCTCCAAGTTTTTTTTTTCATTTATTAAAGGGTTCATGATAGAAGCCGTGCAACCTCCCCGGCACACTATAGCATAGGAATTGGTATAGGACTGGAAACTTTGAGAAGCAAGTTATAAATGAATTTATGTAATTTTTTGAGCATTATCAACTAGTAAAATCATCAGAGGTGTAGTTTCAAAGTTATCGTCTATAAACACCCAATATTTTAATTTTTTGTGTTTTCTTGTGAAAACCATTAATTTCATTTGCTTTTTTTTTTCGAAATCTCCCTATTGAAACAATTTCATTCGTAAGTATGTATCATGTCCAAAATATGTTGAAAAAACTTTTGTTTTGTGACAAGCCCACCCCCAAAAAAACAAATACTAGTTTTTATTAAGGGGCCTGTACATTTCTTACACATACCGAGGTCCCTAATTTCGGTTTCAAGAAAACCCACTTTCTGCAATCGACGTCCGTAACACATTATTTTTAAACTTCGTAAATGGTATTATCCAGTACTCATGAGAGTTATTGAATGCGAAATCATTTTTTATTGCTCCTCAATAGAGACAGAACAATGGTGTTTTATTTTACAGGTGGATCCCAATGAGGCAAAGCGTGACCCAGCTGACCATGGACCACAACTAGATACAGTGGACTTCTGGCACAAACTTATAGCACTGATTGTATCTGTGATAGAAGAAGATAGAAATAGTTATGCACCTGTATTAAATCAATTCCCACAAGAGCTTAATATTGGACAGGTAATAAAAACTATTTATTCATTATAAAAAATTGATTTTAAATTTTGCACTTTAGATAAAAAGGGTGTTTACTAAAAAATTCTGACATTGAGTTAAATATACTGAATAAATTATGAAAAAATCTAAAAAAAAAAAACATTGTTCTAGCTTTGTGATTGAACCATTTAATGGCTTTAAGACATACTTACATTAACACTTATTTGAACGGGGTCATTCTCAAACAGCGTAATATTTTGACTTGTATTTTCTTTATGACAATCGAGATTTTATCTGACAGATGTTATAGCGATTTTTGATACAAATCTATTATAAATATATATGACATATCGGCATTGTTTTATATGGTGAAAATAAAAACAAAAATATCAATAAAGAATTAATTTGGAAATTCTGCTTTTTTGAGTTATGGTCCGCCATATTTTTATTTTAGTATACAGCAAACGGTGTGAATTTGTTTTTGAAATGGGACTGCTCCATGTAGGTTCTACAGTGCAGATGATGAAACACCTTTACACATGTTATGTGAATACGATACTTTATATCACAAAAAAAACCACGTCTTGGATCATTGACCGGTTAAACCTGAGGATGTGAGAGCACTCGCCTATCCTAATAGCCCGATAATTTTAGGACTTGGGCCTGGAGGAGGAAATATAAAAGCATTCATCCTGTACTCAGTTTTTAATTCATTAATAAAAAAATTAAAGCCTGGGTAGCCTCTTGGTCATGCACAATATATATATATATATATATATATATATATATACATATATATATATTTGTAACCAAATATAGGATTCACACATTTCAGTTTCAGTGCTGCAGAGCAGCGTTTATTTTATAATTAAAAAATACATAAAATAATTTGTTACCCACTAAGTCTAAAGACTTTTCGGTGGGACACATTTTTTATTTATTTTTTTATGACAGGTTTATATTACATTTATTTTATTTATATTTTACAGATTTATTTCTGTTACCTCTTCATAATGTCGTGATTACAAAATAAAATTTTACCAGAAAAGAAGTCTCAGAATTCTTGAATAGAAATTATAAATTAACAATAAAACACTGGTGACACTTTGTGCTAGAAAGATGGCAATTTTCATTAAATCTCATTTATGTTCATCCTAGGTAATCACTTTGACGCGTCCAATCACCATTATATAAAGTTCATTAACATTGGCACATGATACTCACCTTTCCTGGATTTTGATAATCACATCTCCGTGCATTTTATGATTACGATACGAACTACATCAGTTCAATTAAGTGCCTTTTGTCTCATCAACAATTCAGTGATGAAAAAGGTTATATGCAAACATAGTTCTAATACAAATATTTTATTTATTTCAGCTATCTGCAGCCACAATGTGGTCTCTATTTGCTGTGGATATGAAGTATGCGTTAGAAGAACACGAACAACACCGCCTTTGCAAGTCCTCCGCATATATGAATTTGCATTTCAAGGTACAAAAATACCCTAACATGACATATTTTAATAGCATTTAACTTCCATTACAATTTATTTTATTCTTAATTCTAACAACGCTCCTCCTCCAGGTTAAATGGCTACATACAAACTATGTGAAAGACGTCCCTCCATACTGTGGCGCTGTACCCGAGTATCCAGCATGGTTTGAACCATTTGTAATGCAATGGTTAAATGAAAATGACGATGTCTCTCTAGAATATCTCAATGGAGCCTTCAACCGGGATAAAAAAGATGGGGTAAGTCATTATTTATTATTGAAAATTCAACAGATAGTTATTGAATCCTACGATACACATAAAAAAAATAACAAAGTCTATTTAGAGATTTCTGCGTAATTTGTAAAATGAGAAACGGTGCATAGTTTATATTATTTTAAATATGAAAATATATATCCTTGAATATAGAACACCAATATCGGTCGCACAGTTACACATTATATTAATATGGCGAACGGTACAGTGTATTATGTACCTACTTATTACTCTAGCATATGCATACAATGCGGCATCATATTATGAGCTCCTAATTCAAGGCATAACTTAAGTTTGATTTTTTTTTATTCATAAATCATATAACACCGAGTATTTTACAAAGCATAATACATATAAATTACACTCCCAGGAGCTACTACAACTCAATTCGTGTGTAGTGAACTTTTTGTTTGAATGAAATAATTGATTTGGCTTACCACAGTTTTGTTGTAAGGTTGCGTAAAATTAAATGAAAAATTCACTTACATTGTTCTGAGATTATACGAAAAGTGATTAAATTGAGTACAACACTGAATGAATTAACCGTGACATGAATTTGTATTATGTAGGTATTTGAAAGTCTTAGAAAGAGCAAAACCCAAAACGAACTGGAGTCAACGAGGGACTCGTAGAATCTAAAGTGCCCCGATAATGCCGATGTCATGCAGATCTAGTCTGCGCTTTACGCGTGGTGTTGCAAGCGGCTAAAATACAGCGTAGGAGTGCGTGCTCATGCGGGACTTAAATAATATTATCATTTTTTTAAAAAGAAAACACAAATTAAGAACAACAAAGAAACAAAGCAAGTTTAGCACCTTTATAGCTAAATATAAGACAACAAAATAAAAGCCAAAAACTTTTTCTTACACAGTTAAAATAAACATATAAAAATGCTTTTAAGAATGGAGTTAGTGGTAAATCTAGAACTAAGGAAGATGAGGTCTTTAACATCACATGTTATCAGACGATGCAGCGATGATTTGAGCATATCTATCTTAATTCGTAGAGCACCTGGATGCCTGAGAAATGTCATGTGGTGCGATAAATACATGCGGATTGGAAGCAAGATTTGTGGCCACACTTATGATTAACCGTCAAATGGTATATAAAACTGTTTAAAAAACGGAAAAAAACTAATACAGTTTGAGCCAGATATAAAGCAAAGTTTAAACGAATACAAAAAATAAAAATTCCCAAATTAAGTACTCTCTAGGCGGTAAAAAAGATTCAAAATACCACCCCAGCTAATACTCCCACTTTTCTAATAATATTTATACATAATAATAAAACCTGTATTTTAAACATTTTTCTCTTCCTTTTTTCAGTTCCAAAAATCGAGTGAGCACGCTCTTTTCTCCAATTCTGTGGTAGACGTGTTTACCCAATTGACTCAATGCTTCGATGTTGTGTCGAAATTAGAGTGCCCTGACCCGGAGATTTGGAAGCGGTACATGAAGCGTTTTGCCAAGACAATTGTTAAAGTTCTGATAGCTTACGCAGACATTGTGAAAAAAGAATTCCCAGAACATTTGAAAGAAGAAAGAATTGTAAGTATCAAAATTATTATGTATGTGTCTAATATAAACAAAAGCATAAATTATTTTCATTGTGTTTCGTAGAAATCAAAAGTGGAAAAATTATAAGCTGGCTTCAAATAATAATTTTGTCTAATGAATCTGTAACTTATTTAGGATAATTTTATTTCTGATTTTTTTATCTTGCAACTTGATCTGAATTCTAAACCGGAATTCTCTGCAATCAATTCATCCGAATTATTATTTTTTTTTAAATTGCAACATTAATCATCTTACCATGAATGGATTACCAACCGATTTTTTAAAAATACAGGACTGTATACTATCCGATGACGAATTTGATGCTATGAGAAATAAGATATAAAAATGTTTTCTTACACGTAGTAAAAATTAGAACATTTAGTTGTAGGGCAAAGTTTCTCGAAAATGTATAAAAAAAAATTAAAAAAAAAAAAAACAAACTACTTTACAACGTCACAGATTTAAGTAACTGCGTGTTTACATTAACTTATTAATTATAGTGTTGTTATGTTGTCGTGGCAACCGGCAACAGGTTTCTAATTTTCGGGGTAGCCATGTTTTTCGAGGTTTAGCATGTTTTAACGTTCAGCTGGTCCAAATAATTTATTTTTATAATTCTACAGGGTACAACTAAATATCAGAATCACTCACCGACCTGGGCCCGATTACAATGGAAGTTAACAGAGTAATATTCGACTGTCTTTGAAGTAAAATCAAAATTAATGTACAAAATTGTGTATATTTGAATGAAATTTTTAATATATTCATCGGTAACGTGTAATTGAACATGTTTAGGAAAAAAAACGTTTGCATATTATATTTTTCACACTGAAAACTTAATTTTATTTTGTAGATAAAATTGAAGATAACTTTTAACTATCCATCGGGGCTCTGCATTCATGACGTCGGGGGTGGTGTAGTTGTAGATGTAGTTTTAAACATTTCAGTGGGGATTTTCAAAATCACAAAATTTAAAAAAATCACAGCGACGATAAAACAATACACATTTTTTTTTCCATTGCCATTTTTTTTATATTTTTAAACCACCGAACTGCCTCATTAATCCAAAACACTCTTAGATTTTTAATCAATTTAGCAATATTTGCTACTTGAGTGTTAAAAAAATTACAATTTTTACTGAAAATTACTTTAAAAAATTAATGGTAAATGTTTGCAGACCATATTAATTAAGAAGTTATGTTCTCATTTATTTTATACGTGATTATTTATATTCGATGTGTTATTTCCAGGCATGTATTTTGATGAACAACATCCAGCAATTACGCGTGCAGTTGGAGAAGATGTTTGAGCAGATGGGTGGTGCAAGGCTTGAAACAGATGCGGCAGATATTTTACACGACCTTCAACAGAGTCTGAATGCATCTCTTGACCACCTCGCTGTGTTGTTTGCTAACAGGTTCGATATTATGATTCGAGTGTTTGAATAAATTTATTGCCTTTAATTAGAATGTAAAATTTGAGATTCGTCTTTCTTCTTCTCCTTCTTCAGGCTTATTCTCTCCACTACAGGCCTCTTCCAAACGTCTCCATTCTTTCCA